>NC_135063.1:8787878-9090909 GCF_051401765.1 Calliopsis andreniformis
GATCTCTCTTCCGTAGCAGCGAATTTAAGAGCAAAGCGGCGATGACGGTGACGGCACAACAATGACGCCCACGGGGCGGAGGAGAGCGAAATGACCCGTCAATGAGTCCCACGCAGTCACGAAATTAGCCAGCAAGTCAGCAGCCAGGCGATCGAAGTCGGAGAGGAACACGTGGAGGCACGTCACGTGTCCGACAGCATCACGCCCGTCTATGAATTCCTAATCAAAGTAGGCTGCGTCCTCTGGACGAAGAGACAGGACACATCGAACGCGCAGAAGGGATCCCAGCGCGGCTGAATTGCGAAGTCCCGGCATGAATTATGCTAAATCGCCGCCAACCAGGTGTGTCGAGAGAGAACAGCCAAGGCATCCGCGTACACGTGTACGTGTGCATGGCTCTCTGTGCATGTGGTTGCATCATCGGAACGCATAAATATGGATCGCTGTGCCGCGGTGTTCGGTGGATAACGATAAACGACACGGTTGCAATTAATCCGTCGTCGTCTGATCGTGCAATTAGGGGACAAGACGATCTTCCTAGGGGCAGACATTTATCGATGATAAAAACTCGGAATAGTTGGATTAAAAGAAGGAATGCAAAAAGTGTCGATCGCGCGTATTCGTCGTCTTTTTTCTTGGGGAAAGGAAGATTTGATGTTTCAGGATTATTTATGTGCCTGTAAGGCCAAGCTATATAAGTCACTTTTTTAAGAAACTTCAGGTTGCGACTTTATTGAAGCTTATGAGATGGGATCATAAGATTTCTGTTTTTAACTGGAGCAGACTGAATTTAAAAAAAGCTTTTTTCTTAAATAATAAGTTAAATAATAATTCTTAAATAAAAAAATAAGTGAATACATATATGTACTGGTCTAATATTTTTGAAGTAGAGTGTCTATAGATATGTAGGAATTTACTATTTTGTCTGAAATTTAAAACAAAAAATTATTATATTCCTATAAATAAAATATTATATATTTACTAAATAAAAAGATCTGTTTTAAGAGAATGAAACAGCAGAAATAATAAAGTCGATGACAAACACGAACAGCCAGATACATATACATAATTTGGAACTCGAAAATCTAATATTAGAGCATTGTCATCTTCTAAAAATCGGATTACAGAGAGTTCATTTTAATAAGATAATCTCTTAGAAATGTTGAGTTAAATTTAGTATGATGGATATACTCCAGTACATAAAAGAAGAATTCGTCGTCTCTAATACACGTGTGTAAGAGGATGTCTTAGAAACTCCAAACGAAAAAATCCCTTTCCCTTCTCCATCATCCTCGATCAAATGGGTTTATTCAAGATTAATAACCATGTATTAGTTATCCTTCTATCGCATTATACTTCGAGATACGTATCATTGAACACACTTCACTTATGATTTGTTGGCGAGATTATATGAATTGATCTGAAGAACTTTGTTCAACTTAGAGGCGTGCTTTGCAGCGAGCCATTCGAATATTAAGGAAAATTTTGATAAATACGATTCTGCTTAAGGAGAGTGTCTTAATGAACCCCATAAAAGAAATAATTCAGTTTCCTAATAGTGGCATTATTAGCAGCTCCCTTTTGCAAGTGGATAATCTCAAATTTGTCTGTCTATTATACGTGTTATATGTTCTACTTGTGAGAACTGTAGTATTAAATTTTATGACACAGGTTTCCACATCTTTAAATTCTCAAATTCTTAAATTTTCAACTTTCAAAATTTTCTAATTTTCTTACACTTAAATACTCAAATATACTAATGTTCAAATTTCTAGACTTCTAAACTTTTAAATTCTTAAATTTTCGAATTTCTAAAGTGTCAACTCTCACTTGGTGATTTCGTCTCTTCTATACAACTAACTGTAACAAAATTCTGTTCTTTTCTTTCAAAAACAAGACTACATATTTTCTCACTACTATTCAATGAAATCGAAGACTAACTCTACTCATCAAAGATACGTCCTTCCAATAAATCTTTTAGCCCCCACTTTGGGCATACCGAACCCAATCACGAAAATGAAAGAAAATTCGCGGAGAAGGCTCTATATAGTTAGCGCTCCAGAACGACGCGTGGATTTCCGCGGATCCTGGTCCCCGTCCTGACATTTATTCCACTTGTCCCTCGAATCAGCCACAACGATCTCCACGATCTCTGCTAGGAGGTACATAAATCAACTAGGAATAGCGAGGACCGTTCCGTCGTGTGGCGACCTTTCGGTCGGGCACCGCTGCTCGTTTGCAGAATTTATTGTCTTACGTCACACGAGGCCGTGTTTATTACGCCGAAGATCGATTTTTCCTAAGCGGGCGGAGATTCGTGACGACGCTTCCACGGGGCACCGATTGTCGATCGGCGTGCCTTAATCGCACAATTAGGATCGATTCTCCGCGATCCACCATCCACGGTCGATGCTCTATTAAAATTCCAATAATCTCGAATGGATGTTCCGTTGCCAGACGACCAGCGGAAAGGTGTGAGGTTAAACGATCAACAGACGATAAGGCTAATGAGCTATAACGATCCTTTCTCCATTTTAACCGCGGCCCCCGCTCTCCACGCGGTTAACCTTTATCCGCTCGCAATTTTCAGAGCCCTTGTTAAGCCTCCACTTTCTCTGCTCGCCGTTGCCTAATTTCTAGCGGCACGCCACGCTCAAACAGTATTCCGCTCCTTCTGCCTGATCCTAGTTCCTGTTCAGTCTCGTTGGGAGAGAAATCGCGGAGTGTTTCTGAGTTTGTGGATGGACTGTTGGATGACCAACCTTCTGTTAGCCCTGCATCGTCGATGAGCACTGCTAGTCACTGCTGTTTTCAGTTTGTGTGTCAAAGTACAAGCTCGTTAGACTTGCTCATTGTTATCTAAGGACGCTGGACCATCTTCATCATCCTCGGTAGTCTATAGAAGAGTGCATGCTTAGACATTATACTAGACTTTGATACACTTTGATGAGTCTACACTAGCTCTCAGATCAAACTCAGACTCAACCGTACCACTGTGCCGTGTACTCTAGTTGCACTTGCTACGTGTCGTCACATCGGTTAGCTTAGTATTTAGTTGTAACCGATGTTGTAAATACAACGTTACTAAAATATATTATATTGTAAAGTATAATTGGTCTTTGGGGTTGCGCATCCAGGAATCCAACAAGACAGTGACAATAAATACCTTTGAATTGTGATTAGATACTGAGTGATGGTTCGGCTATTCGATGACTATTTAAAATTTCTCAAATCTAAGCTTTTTTCTTTGGAGAATATTCAAGGAACCCAATCAAAGGTACGTATCCACTTGTGAGTAAAACGATCACAAGTTGCTTTCGAGAGTACTCTCAGATAACATATTTACTATCAGACACTGCGTTTAGAGTAACTGAGAATAACTGTCCGAGATGAATACATTACCTGAGAGTACCCTCGAGAGCAACTCGCGATAGTTTTACTCTGAAGTGGGCACGTACCCAAAGGCTCCGAAGGCTACAGGCACGGTTAATCGAGAAACTTCATCGGGAACAATACAGTTTTCCCAGGGAAGCGAGAAGGTAGGAGTGTCCCAAGGACGAGCATGGTTGGCCTGAATTTTTCGCATTAATATCGATTCAGCTTTACAGCTTTATCCCGTCGCACGCTTGTCGTTCCGTTTTAAATACCTGTACGTGTTGTACAGAACGGTATATTACAAATCGTCCCGTAAATTATCATTCCCTCCCCTAGCCCCGCTGCCGCGAGAGAGGGAAAAGACATACGGCGAAGGTGTCGATGCTGGCAGTAACAATAAGAGTTACGCGACGTCTTTTAATGCCTACCAAGATGAATGGATCGTGGACGATAATTATTGCCCGATCGTACCGCTACTCCTGAATATAATTGAATAGAATCCTTTCCCCATCCTTCCACTCCTGTCCCGCCTCATCAGCATAATCATATTATTTCAACGCATTCTAGGCGCGTGTAGGCCGATCGCGAGTGGGATAAACGAACGGTACTCCGCCGATAGGAGCCGATGGAATTCCATCCTACGGCACTGGGTGAAGGAAACCCGTGGAAACACGTGGGAAATAGCAAAGGGAAACGTGCTTTGCCAGTCTGCAGATCTCGTCGGCCGCTATTTATTGGCTACGCGTTGTTTTCCATGTAACCAGTGTAGGAGCTAATTGACTGATCTCATGGTCTATATTGTTATCAGGAAAAGGGAACGCAGGACACGTGAGAAGTGGAGTAGCGTGGATGGAGAGGATTGCGACTTAGACGGGGTAACAGGTACTTTAACAGAGGATTGCTGGCTCGGTGATCGGTGATTAAATCGTTGGCAAAGTTAACTGAGGATTTAATTCAATTACTGTGCGTCTGGAAATCTGAGGGCTTATGAACTGTATTGAAGGTGTTTTAAGTTATTTACTATAGGAATGCAATTTTTAATTAGGTACAGGGAGAATATTTTAAGGAAAGTGTAGAAAAGTAGGCAAAGTTTGAGTTATTTTGGATGAAACTACTGCGGGGATTTTTTTTAAGCTTTTAAGAAAAGATTGTTTTATAGAGGTGGAAAATTAAAGTATTAACGTTACTAACATGTGAGACTTATCATGAAAAATTGAATTCTCAAAAATATGTGACACATGTGAAGCGAGCTTGTTAATACTTTGATCCTCAAAGCACTTACTCTGTAAAAGTACCACTCAAATTCGTACACCATTTTTCGATAAATTGATATGTTGTAACAAGTTTTTAATCAAACGCTACGATTTAAAATTGTTGCATTTCAGAACTGACTCCATCAACTATGAAAGTGTGTATTACTTGAAAGTGTGTCGATGTATATGTAAACTATACGTATTCCTTTGAAGAAATACAAACTGAATCTTTGTAAGACATTTAAGGAATGACTAATTAGTTTGTAGAAAAAAAAAACTGAAACGCCTCCGTCAAAATTTTAATACAATAGACGTTCACTGGAATTATTTCACCTTGATCGTAACATCCTCGGTCCTATTCTACTTAATTCTTATGAATTCTCAAACCGCATTGTGCACTACGAGCGCTTAGAAAGATAATTGCCATACATTAGCATTGATTAGCATCATTGCTTATTATACAACTGTACGCGTACATCATAATAGCATCGTAATTTAAACAGCCAAGTATTCTCATGCAAAGTAATTAAGAATCCCGATTAGAAACACAAATCTAGGTTCACGAGTGTAAGTTCGATACTCAAAGAACGGTATTATTACAGAAATTTATGCATTGAATATTTTAACTTATATTCCAGTATGAATAAATCATTAATTTCATGTACTCCTCAGTTTTCAAGAAAATAGGTTTTTATATTTCATAAACTTACTACTGGCTCATAAAATTAGCATGTACGATAGAATACTAAAAAATTAAGGTTCATATTTCCTCAGGAGCTCGTAAATATACGTCAACAGATTCTCAAGTAAAACTATGATAAAGTATTTTAATTTCTTGCTTTAAACATTCACTAATTGAAAGCTAAAAGATGTTTATTATTTCCTACGTTGAAAATAAAATTCTTAAGGCACATTATCGGATCTATATTTTAAGATAAATGCATTATTATCTAAATAATTAAATTTGCAATATAATCTAATGGTACAATTGACCCATTTACCCTTAGCGCTTCTATGTTCAGTATAACTAAACTCAGTGTGACTATAAAAATAATTACAGACTAGAAAGGATTAACACCTCAACTATAAATTTCGTGAGCCTTACACGTAGGTGTCTAGCTTTAGCTCAAAACCTGTCGATGTAAAGCTTCTATCCCTAGGTGAACTCTGACAGCGCAACACGACCAATCGCGTACGGTTGAAGTTAATTAATATTGTAGCCAGCCAGAGGCAGCTAATTGAACACGCCTCCCGTAGCCAGAGCCAGAGAGCCAGTATCAGTCTGTGAACAGATTAACGAGTCGATACGCCTCTTATCAGACTTTACATTTCGACTCGATACCCATGCGGAGTCACCTTTCGTTATCAGACTACTGTGCCCCGATTCCAAATGACCAGTCGTAAACGGGGTCCACGCACACGAACCCGCAACAGATTGAATTTAAATTACTCCCAATCGCGCATCTTCCTGATCTACGGGGTACGAGTTCTCCAATTAAATCTTTATGTACTTTTAAAACCCGATCGGGGAGCACGATCGATCCAGTTAATCATTATTAATGGGACACACTGTCCGATCGATGCAAGCTGTTCGAATGCTCGTTACTGCGATGGGAGATTGCGAATTTGTCTGATTTCTATAGAGGGATTAATCATACGTGTCAATCGTGAAATATGGTCGATTTATTGAGTCACGAGGGTATTATTTAGGTGTGACACGATCGGGAGTAGTGATCTACGGTGAGGAAAGTCTAAGGCAATTGTCTCGATTAAATAGATTCAGAGCTTTCACTGAATCTTTTAATGAAGCCGGATGTAATAAAATATTGCAAAGCTGGTGGCATTTTAGAAAGTAAATTAAGGTTTACTTTTTTGATAGGCATTTTCGAACAATGCACAGTAATTTTAAGGCACACGTTTTACGATAAAAAACCTATAATTTCAATCATTTCATAAATACATCAAATTGCATATAAGTAGGTACTATCACAAACTGTGAAATCGAATCTAATTATCCTTAATTTACTCCCTATGAACCAAGAATAGAAAAGAAGTCACCATTTCTGTACTCACAGTTCCGCAGGCACCCACGCAACTCCTCTCAGCATCTAAAACATGAGAAAAGATATGTTCAATTGAACGCCTAGAATTATAGGAGAGAATGAATACATTACAGACCTAATAATAAGGTTACATAGGGCAAATATTCTGCAGGATAAAGTAATTAAGTGACAAGAGTGGAAAATTAGCTGATCGCGCGTGGAATATCGAAAATAACAGGTCTAAAGGCAAGCCTCCCATGGTCTCCCTTGAAACTAGTGTAGGCAAGCGGCAGCATAGAGAACATTGCTGCAAGACGATAATGGCGACGTGGGAGAACTGGCGCTGAAGAATGCGTAATTGTTTTGAAAGAGATCGAGCTTCGTCGTCTTTCGTGTGGGACGTGTGAAAGGCGGCTCAGCCAGCCGTCACTGAGCATAAACGCCGAGGACAAGTTTCATTTCTTTCATCGTCTATCTATCTGGTCGCCATTATGGGCCCGTCTTTTAACGCCACGCGCTGCTATATGCGAGCAAATCGATTGCAGCATGCACGCGGTATTGCAATCTTTGCGGATCGATTCCCATGCTAATTAGAGGGATATTCTATTAATACGATGCACAGTTTCTCTGGCAATTAGGTCTATTTAGATCCAAGTTTGATAAACGTCTCTTACAAAAAAGGATATTTATTTAACCACAGATTACCCATAGAGATTTATATACGCAAACAATTAGATTTCATTAGTCTAAAAAATTGTATTCTATAGACTAGTAGATATTCGAAGAAGAAATGTGTAATTTTTTTTCAAGTAGGTATGTGAAAAGATTTATACTTTAAAGAAAATTAGAAAACACTATTATAAAGTAGAAGATTAAATCCTTTATTTCTAATGCAGGACCGATTCTACTATTAGACGAATCTAGACAATCGCCTAAGGACACAAAACCTAACTCATAAATAAAGAAAAGATAGATTGTGAAATCTTTTCGATTTTTTAATTCTAGCAAAATACTGTCGAATTTAATATAAAATAAATACTTGATTATTATAAATAAATGTACTTAGTGTTTTAATTAAATTTATGTATAGAGACGCCTAAATTTTCTTTGCCCAGGAGCATCAGGTACATACCCTTGCATCTGCCCTGTTCTAATGTACATGCTCCAATAAATTCTAATACCTTATTATACGTATAAAGGTTTCTTTAGATGTGTCAATGTTTCCAACAAAGATTCTATTCTCCACAGATGATCGACTCGAAGCATCACTGGCAAATCTCGTCAGATTGCCTGTACGAAAAGTTGTATGGAAAACATCCAAGAATAGGGGGTGTGGAGGGGAGACAGGGTACTCACTGCGAGGAGGCAATTTCGAAATTTCGAAACAAGATGTATCCGATCGCGGGAGGCAGTCGAGTGGAGACACCAACAATAGGGATTATTAGCATTGGCTGAGCCGACTTCAGGTTGATATTGGTCTCTCGAGCACCGACATATTGTAATCACGCGGATATATTGTGCTCGCGCATTGCACGCTCGCCTGGCCCTCTCCACCCACCCTATCCTCCGCATCCACCTACTCCACCTCCACCCTCTCGCTGTCTCTGCCACCCGCCCTCGCTCGCCTGTAGCCCTCCCCCCCTCTCGCCAATCCCCTCGGCCCTCCTGCAGCCGATCAATGCCCTCTTCTCCTACCGATAACTCGATAATATTACACGCGAAAACCGCTTTCGATGTGCTCGCCCAGTCAGCGAGCCACTTGTGCGAGCAAATAACCAGTTATCGGAAAACCGATTTTATTTTCGAGGTACGCTACCTTCGATATTTTTTTCCTACTGCATTGCTCCCCTTCGTCTCTGCCCTCGTGCCCTGCACCCTTTCCTCCTATTTCGACCCTTGTGTACTGGGTATAGCGAAGGTGGGAACCCAAAGAAAGTTAACAAATGCTCACCAGTTTTTAAATGATTTTCTTTTATAAATTAGGTTATATATAGCTAGAGTTATTTAGTTTTGAGTATAATTTAGGGAACTATTTCTGAAACAGAGTCACAGCTTGTGATGCTGTTCCTTTTGTAGTAGCTTATACGAGTTGTTCCTTAATTCAGAAGCAACTTTGGTAGAAATTTGACTGTTTTTATACAAAAAGAATTAATTATACATATCTCTTAAAGATTTGCAAGCACGTGCACCCATAGAAGATTTGTGGCTATCATATGATACCTCATCCCTCCTCTTCTCCACTCCCCAAGAAGTAGAGTAAGTTTTATATGAAACTTTTTTTAAAACGAGTTATAGAGGGAGATAATTACCTGCGAAACCGCAAATGGGCACCCTGTATTTGTGGTTAGAGCAGACGTCTGATTGAAACCATTTTTCTAGCACGGGCATCCTCTGCTCAGGAGAGTGTACGATAAATTCAAACAATCGATTCTCATTCAATTAGCCTGTTAACCAAGAGTCGTGACCCTCGTACTTTCACTGATTGTTGTTTTTTTTCTTATTTTTCGCAGGTCCTGAAGGATGCTACCGCGGCGCGAAACGAGCAACTCACCGAATTGGAAACCCTATTCGACTACTTGGACGAACACCGCAGCCTCCAAGGTTACGAGGGCGAGAAGTCGGCACGGTGAGTTAGCATGATCTCTACATTTTATTAGACATTCGTGCACCGGCGTGATTTGCACCGAGACCTCGTAAATCACGCAAGTCCAGTAACGAAATTACAATGAGTTCCGTTCGACGTGGAAAATTGAAATCCCTAATCGGATTCCACGCATTAAATGCACTTTATTAGCGCTTGCTGTTTGTCCAGCATAGATCGACGCATGCGAGCCATTTCGTTTCGAGAAGCAATAGCCAGCGTGCGGCTGTTTTACAGGCGATCATCGAAAGCGTGAAATGTAAATTGTTATGGTCACTACTGAATAGGTGACTATCTAGCGGATAAAAGCTCCGCGCCCATTTATGATAGAAGCGAATGTCTTTTCTATGGCTATGAATAGAGAAGCAGTGAAAGCCAATTTTCATGTGCAATTATAGAATTGAAACTGCTACTTTTGGGTAAGAAGATACTTCAGTAGCCCACTACAATTTAAAATACAAGTGACAAAATTAGCGTTCTCTCTTAGCAAAGTAGAAACCATGATATTAAGTAGATCATGGGCGTCATGGTCAGACAGTGGTGTATATGTATATTATAGTTTAATATTCAATTGAATAATGAATTCTTGAAAGATTTAGAATCTGATCATTGATAATTCGAACATAATATACAAAATCATTATGTGCATACTTTTTCTGTCCCTATAAATGCTAAAAAATTGTCTCTACAGAAAAACAACAACACATAAAAAGCAGGCAAAAGACATTAGAAATTTTTAAATTCGTAGTTCTGAAAGTCCATTGAAATTCGACTTAGGGGCAAATTTGTATCGCTGCAATGATGCATCAAAGAGCAGTTATTATAGCAGAGCCACACAAGGACCAGAGAGACAAGCTCGGGTAGGAAGGCAAAGACACAATGACATATCGACGAGAGACAGACGATGCTGTCGTTTCGAAAATGAAAGAATCCCGATGGCTTTTTTCCTGCTTTTGTTCGCGCGTCGATTACCCGAGTATTCGTGCCTCAACAGCCACTATTTTCCGAGCCACCATTCAAACGGTCCCGTTCGCTTGTTCTCTCTGTGCCAGCCGTAAGATTCGATATCGAAAGAGCGGTGGAAAAGGAACTATGATGCAGTGGGCTCAGAGAATCGGGAAGCCAAAGATCCCTGGGCACAAAGGGCAGACGGCAAAGAAATTGCATCGCACGCTAAATCTCGGACGTCGACGCAACCGCCTAATCAATCTTCAATCGGCACGATTGATTCTATCAAGCTTCCGCTGGCGACTACTTGATTTCGACGACCCCTCTCCTTTGCGGCCTTTGCAGTTCACTGTCTGACGCGTTACGAACGAATCGCGGGGAGCATCTCGTGCTCACTGCTCTAACTTCCAGGAAATGTACGAGTATAGCATTCCTTATGGTTTTCTTAATAGGTTACACATGATAGTTCTAAAAATATGTGGTTACTGAATGGGACTGGAGATGAAGATATTGATTAGTGATACGTAAAATTTCTTGCTAAATAACTGTGGTAACAATAATCCTTAAAACAGTATCGAACACTTTTTCGTTCGAGTAAAATTTGACAGTGAAATGAATGTAGTTTATTTCCAGAAGTAAATAATATATCATTTTCAGCTAATTTCTTATGTGAGTTTAATTTTATTGAGACTTTATTACGTGTCGAGTTTCAATAGAAATTTCTATGAATCCTAATTACCATAATAAAACTAGAATAGAAATAATATTGTAGGTAATTACTATAGTGGATTTAAATTGTGACTCGTAAATCTCATTTTTATCTGCAAAGACTATTCTTGAAACAAATCCACCTAAAAACACATTAGAATGTATAATTTAAGCTCGCAAGAAGAAATCCTATCGAACCTTTTACTTTCCCATTTAGGAGACAAGTAAATATTACCAACATCGTCGCCACAAGACTACATTACAGAACACATCCAAATAAATTCTAAAACGACCTTCTACCTACCTCCAATTAAACAGTATACCCAAGATTAGTGCACAGAAAATATTCATTACCCTCCACCAGCATTGGTCGTAAAGTATGATAAAGTATTTCAGAAAACCAAGCTGGTGGTCGTATCCTCCTTATTACAAAAATGGAAAAGAAAGAAACGAGGAACTTTCATCCGAGAATAATTTCAATGCATTAACATTCATGACAAACGCTTAATTCTCCATCGACTTGCGACTATTACGCGAATCAGGATCAGGTAGCAAGGTGGTCATTATCAGGAGACTGGCAATTATCGTCCGCGAAGTGTACACGTGCAACAAAGTTTATGTCTGACGCGCGTCTCACGAGAACCCACGGGCAACACGCCGCGGATAAGCCAGCATTATCGTCTTCGTCTTCGTTGGCTACGTCGCCGTCGCCGCCGTCTGTGACGACGACCTCCTCGACCGTTCTCCTCGAACGTGCGCGTAAATCCTTTTATGGTCGTCGTGTCGCGAATTCACGAGTTGTCACCGATTTTATTGCCACGCCGGATTGCTCGGTGTTGTCACGGCTTTTACGCTGTAGGGGCGAACGCGAGTATCGAGACTTCCGGCATTTCGTCTGACGACAAGCGATTCCAGGGAACAGCGCAAGATGCAGACGTTCCGCGCTGCCAGACTCCCGTCGATTTTTACTGGATGCGACTAAACAAAAGATTTTCTGTGCACGTTTCTGCGCCAAGTCAAATGGCAAAATCTGGTATGTCTGGATTTACATGCAAACCCTAAATCAAATTCTATAAATTAATCTCTGTCCCATAATTCACGCCTGCCATTAATTCTACAACTTCTACGGCATTTCAATTTCACTTCAAGAAAACTACCGCGAAGTAGTTTCACGACACGAATAGTGGGAAGAGGACTGAAGTGGAACCAGTTACGATACTCTTGCAGGCAGAACGCAACAAAATTACTTACGACGATTCATTACCCTCAGTATGCAACAGCATCCATATTCTATCTTTGCTATTAAATGTTCCATAATTTACGCGATGATTCGTAAAATATGATAAAGAAGTGTCTGCGCAATTTTTGCAATGAATTCTGAAACGTGGTAACCGCTGCACTTTGTGGCATCGAACTTCGACCTGACTTGCCACGAAAGTCTGCATTCCAAGAGAGCCACTTGAAATCGAAGAAACATTACCCGCGCGCATAAAACATATTCGCTATTAACCGTCAGGATTCTTTTGGCGAACGAAAATTATCATTCATCATTGGGTCAAGACATCGATAAACTTTCTCCAACCGTATAAAGCCCGGTGTCGCGAGTGTAAGCGAAAGATTTACAGATCCTCGTGATTCGAGGCACTATCTCTTCGCGCTGATAATTGTCGCGAATTAGTCCAGTAAATCAGACCGTTGCGCCTAGTAGTCTCTCCGCCTTCCCTCTTCCTTTTCCTACTCCGTACTTGCTACGCCGTATATCCGTCTTCTTCCCTCGCCCCCGTTTTGATCGTGAGAATGGCGTGATCGTTTCGCGTAAATAACAATTAAATGAAACCCATGGCGCATTAAGTCCAACTCTCGCCGCCCTCGGTCGCTATCCCGTGTTACTCGTAGATTATCGTACCGAGCATAAATCCCAATTACCCGCCCACAGTGCGCATAATGATCGATAATTAGCCGGTACGCGTCAGCACCTTCGTTTCATCTCATTTCACTATCGCCCTAGCCTCCCGATTCTCATACACCTATTTCGTTGCACCTTTTGTGTGGAGCTCGAGTTCTGCTCCTTGGGTTGGGGAGATCGAGGACGACAGTGAAAGCTCTTGGTATGTTTTATGGTTGACGAGTGGAGTGGATTATTTGTCATGATTTAAGTAGAATAATTAGGGTCTTCAGGAATTATGTTTTTTAGGAGGTGTGGGTGAAGTCAAGGGAACTACGGTTGTGAAGGATTATTAAATATACGAATCCTAAAAATAGATTGGGATTATAGATCATTATAGATTATAGATCTTAATTATAGATCATGTACTTTATAGGATAATTTCAACAGTGTATTGTGAAATGTATAGAATTTTTTCCTTAATGGCCTATAAATCAATGCGATTTTATATCCCTGTAAAAAATAATGAAATGTGTTTCTAATATAAAATTATTAATTAAAAAGAAAATTCCCAATATTGTGCAGTAAAAATAAGAATCTTAAGACAATTATAGACTTAAAAGTGTTTGTATCTATTAAAGTACTCAATAATGTTTAGCCTCGCAACCTGTGATGAAACCATACTTAAAACCGCTATAAAGAGATTGGAGATACAAAAGTAATAAACGACACTTTTTTCAGAATCAACGATCTCATTGTAGAGGAAATATACTCTCCAATGAGAGCCGAAATCTTCTCGCGCTTCCAGTTCACCTTCCCTTCCGGCGTCATCAATTAAGAAGCGACACTCGCATTTGAATACTAATCAAGACGGTATCGAGATAATCGCGAATGTCCCTAGACGAGCAGTCATAATTCCTACAAAGAGATTCGTAACAGCAACAGATGAGTTCCCGATAATCAGGGTACAACAATAAATTTCTTTGAAATTGGCCGATCGACCGCAGGTGTATTACAGGTGCAATACCTGTCGCCAAGGATAACCGTGCACATGGGGCAGGTGATCTCGAAGAAAAATTCCAGCGTGATCTAGAATCGATCTTGATGAGTTCTTTACGGATTGATGCATCGATAACGTCCATGCTACTTATGGACCTAGGTCACCTTTTGTTCGGGCAGCATCACGCTTCTCACTTCTTGCCTTGCATTTCTAGGACTATGGGGACCCCTAAGATCCATCAGGACTTTGGGCGTGTTTCATCAAAGGTGATTTAGCGCGGGCCTGTTTTTCAAAGTAATTTCACACACTGATCACTTTTGTGAGGGTATACTATGAAGAATACTAGCACAGCAAGTAGTAACAGTGTTAAAACAAATTTTCTTGTAACGCAGATTGGTAGAAAAGAAGCACTAAGATATTAATGAACTGATCAATTGAAATTACTATCATTGTATGAAGAACTGGAGTTTCTTTTAACATACAATTACTCTTACTCTTCTCAAAAGATATAATTCGAAGAAATCTACACAAAAAGTTTATCACGCTAAAAGATTGTATACCATCCATATATTTTTTTCACCAAAGTATTGAAACTCATTAGGTATACAAAGATCTTCTAGGCGAGTCATACGATAACTGCAGCCTATTAAAACCTTCTCTAGATTTTACTACAAAGAATCCAGTATACCGTTTGTAAAGTGAACAGTAATGACTATCGCGACGATCTCTGCTTAAAGATAAAGATCTCATCGCGCAGTATTACGTATTCCGCGTTTATCGCAATGAAAACGATTTAAATTTTCCTCGGTTGACCTCCAGCGCGCGCGACCCCTCTTGTGTCAGCGGAATTCATTTTAACAAGGAACACACGGATGGGATTCTTCGCGGGGCGAACAGCATTCCCCATCTGCCATTTCTACATAACCCTGGCCCCATGGAACAATTATTATTCTCTGCAGATCGCCTAGGTTATTGAGCAAGAACAGGACTTCCGCCGTGGCATCAGATAGTCCGGCTGCATGTGCAGCATGGAGACAGAATCGGAACTCTCTTCATCTACCTGCGAATCCTCGTGCATCCGTGTACACGAAGCCACTGTGCACAGATTACAAAGTGGATGTTGCCTGCAGGGGCTAGGTATGATTTGTGCTCCATTGTCTAGGGGTATTTACACTTCAGTCGATTTGACGAGCTGTGCTCGTGTTTAATTAAGCCTGGTGTGAAAAAATTGTGGAAGGTTTGATTCTGTAAGATAGCTCAGGATTTTTTATGGTATTCCAATATTAATATTTTTTCTGGGGAAGAAAAATTGGAATCATAGTAATGTGTGTTAAGTACATACAAGTAGTATAAGCAATTAAATTATACTTATAGTAATAGAACAGGTGTTAAATTGAATAGATAATTTTTTCTCTTAGTTTAGTATTGAATTAGTGAACGTGAAATTCTGAATCAGGGGTAGTTTTCATTTCTATACTATCATCAAAAGGTACTACCTTTTATTGGGTAATATTATTCGTTAGTATTAATGCTAGCTGAGTGTTAATAAGATAATAAGAAGAGTGAAAATGGAATTTAAATGGAAATAAAAAATTCTATTGCCTTTCTTTTTCATTTACGACCGCAATTTTCTGCACATTAATACAATATGTATTTTATTCTGAAACCTAAGTAATAAACAGGCTTATATTGATATTAATTGATAAATTAATTTTCGCAAGAATGTGGCAAATCTCGTAATGTATTAACGTATTAATGTAAAGAAAGATCGCTGTTTCAGGCTTCTAAGTGTGAACTGTGTCCTTCGGGAGTGACGTTTCGCCACTATCTTTATCAGGAGACTGGTCACCTAGCCAATTAAAGATCTGTAGTTGGTAGCCAATGATCCGTGACATGAGCACAGGTACTATGAATAGTGCCAGTTCGGTATCATACATATCTCTGATGAGGCCAGTTGCCAGTGCTAGAACTAGATGAAGTTAGCTTCAGAGAAACATGGTTCGTGGTTAAATCCCAGACACTGTCAAGTGTAAACTGTGGGAGGAAAAATAATATTATAAAACAAAATCAGCATTAACATTTTTCTACGTCTAAATGAACTCCTATAGACAAGAATTGTTAAGAATGAAATTTACACAGTACTACAAATGTATACACTACTGCCCAAAAGTCAACAGTAATTACAGTGTTCTTTATGTCGATATAATAAAATAGATTAGTAGAATTATTTATCGTCATTAAGATTTTTTTCGACTCTATATTAGACTTTATACTACATTTATTGATTATAAAGTTTTTCTTCGGTTAATCTCAAAATATAAAGATAGAAATATAAAAAGTTGAGATATGTTTAATAAACAATATAATAAACTGATATTTAGATTCCAGGCCTCGAGCATATTTAATCCAGTAATTGGCCCGCTTGATATCTCGTTGTCCTTAACATTCGCAGTTAATTTGGCTTATCAAATACCGTATATCGAATTAGTTCCGTGCAGTAGATATTAGCAGGTTAATGACGCAGAGATAAAAGTTCCCTATGATAAACGCATATCTACAAACGTAACTAAGATATGCAGATTTTATCACTCGATTGCCGTGCTGAATCTCTAATTACTTCGGAGGGTATGTGATTTCTGAAGGCGCCGCTTTCATTTCGCTCGTTCGCCACGTTCGTAAACTTCACATTTTTAAGGGCCTTTAATCGAGTTCTGCCGTTTCGGTTTCTTAAGCATTTGAACACTGAAACTTGATATTAGTACTGTCTATAACTAGATAACGCCCGGATACCTCTGCTTGAAAAAATACACTTTACAAGTGTCATGAAAATAGAATCGCATTCTTGGTAATTAAAATTAGCTGATTATGAGAACTGTGTGATGAATATAGAGTAGCTCATGGCCTAATTCAATTGGTAGCATGTATTTTTGTTAACAATTTCATCTTCAGAGTAAGTTATTCTTATATAAAATCTCTCATTTAGAAATAATGAACTTCTTAAGAAATTTCTTATACAGAAGAAATATTAATGAATTATTCTATAAACAATATAAGAAACTTTATACCAGTTGAAATTTATCGTTTAAAAATATATTTTCAAATGTGCTAAATATATAATAGAAATATAATTATTAGAAGAGGAAATGCATGACAGAACCAAAGAGGCACTTCTTTGTACCTCAGGAGATAATCATGTTCAAATAATTAATCCTCTTTTACCAGTGAGATTAAAAAAAAATGAAAAAATAGGGAACTTATATTTGTTAAAACTCTAAGTTCTAGACGTTGAAAATTTTGATTCAGGTTACGCCTTTGGAGTGCAGTCTAGGACTAGACGCTAGCAACACATGTGAGGCCTATGAGAAGCTAGAAGTGTTTCGATGGAAATTGGCAATTATCGTAACCCATAACTAAAGGCCACGCAGTCTGTGGAAACATAAGGTCTGCACGCGGCATTCAGGGGTTAGAGTGCAGGCTCATTACGTGATAATTAGAAATTAAGAAAGCATCGTTGGTATCCTCGTTGCCCCTCCCTTTCTCCTCCCCTCGATCCTCCACCTATTTCTATCGTCAGCGTTCTCTGCCCCTATTTCTCCTCTTCCCCTCTATTTACATCTTCCCATCGTTTCCCCCTTTCTAACGTTTCCTCGTGCGTCCTGCACCGCGATCGTTTTCATTGCAGTTAAGCGCATCGTCAGCTGGCGAATTGCATTTCTGCAAGGATGTCTGTACACGCGATGGATTAATGAGCCTGATGGGTTCCGTTTATTGCCAGGCCATCTTCTATTGCTGTTGTTTTTTGCCTCTTTTTTTTTTTCTTAATCTTTCATTACATCGAAAACGTCGAAGGAAGTTTGTAACCACTTCGTGAAATGAATGACGCAATGACGTGAATATCATTATTAATTCTGTAGAATGGTAATCGTGTTATGTTAATTGGAAGATATTATTGAATTCTTCTGTGGAAAATTGTTAACTATTTTCTGTCATTCAAAGGGAAAATCAGAAAGAATTTAGAAGTCTTCGAATACAATTGTAGAAAATTATGGACAGTATGTATCATAGGTCATGGGTCATTCGTGGTGAAAAACTCACACGTGGAACTGCATTGCTAAGTCCAAAAGAGATAGGGTACTTAATTACTTTGTTTACAATAGTTAAATATCTTCTGTACATCTTCTGTATACAATGTAAAAAATATTTTTATTTTTTGTAAAAAAGAACGTAAAGTTTAAATTGTTGTCTACTGTTTTGAATTTCCTAGGATGATGAAAAAATGAATTTTTATAGGGACAGGATGGCATTTCATTAAAAATCCAATCAATCTAATAGCAAGTGAGCACACATATTAGATCGTGCAGACTGTGCAGGAGAAAAGAGAAATTTCTAATTAATTCACGTTCGTTCGACTGAAGTAGACCATTTAAATTGAAACAAATGGATTCGTGAAACGTACTCGCGATCAGGATTTAGCGATAAGATCGTCAGTATCGGTGAACCCGTATATAAACTGCAAAATTAGCAGGTGTGCATGCAAATGGAGCCAGTCCGCAATACCCCATGTGAGAAAAGCACAAGCTTGTCTCTTCACACTATTTATCACAGGCACGAGGATGGAATCATTATCAGTAGCGGACCCAAGGGAAACATTAGCGTTTCGTATTGTAGAAACCCATCATAAAATGCGAATGAAATAAGCAATGCATGTAAATAGTCCGACAATTTGTATGTAATTACAAAGGAGCAGGGAGCCACGACTGCATCTAATCGTGGAATTTTCACATGAGAATGAGAATAGCTGCTCCGCTATGAATCTTATCGAGGTAATCGTAACGATTCCTGCTCTAACATTTCTCCTCACATTTGAATAGATCGTGAAATAATGCGCCTACACCAGCACATCTTAGTGTTGTAAAAATTGCAAATTGCTAATTATTATTCTTGACTATTGCTGTACTGTGTTAATAGCTGCTCCAATCTTACAATTGTAATTATAAGTTATCGAATCGTGTGAGATATGAATATAGGTAAATACTAGCAAAGATAGGCTTGAGTCTCGAAATTAAAATTAGAATAAAACTTAACTTTTTTTGTATTTTGTAAAAAGTACACAAAGAATGGTTTGAAGCACCTCAAAAAATACGTCAATAAAGCTCAGACTTTAGAAGATTAACTACCATGGCCAAAAATAGCATTCATATATTATAAAAAATCACAAATTAAAAAATAACTCTACCCTTATATTTCAGTGTACTCAATCCTAGATTTTCACTAGAAATACGAATACATATTTCTTCAAAATCAGCAAAGAGAACAAAGATAATGCGTGTAAAGCAATAATTAGATGGATGAAATAAGAAAGCACACGTGCACCCGTGAATTCTCAGTGACTAATCGCGCACACCTATAAAAGGAGCTCGAGCTACAGGTATATTTATCCGTGGCGTTTCCACGTGGGAAAGAAATCGTTCTTCCTTGGTTCGTATAACGCCCAAGGAACTGGTTTCCACGTTCTCCCTCTATTCCCTTCGTTTCACTTCTCCATCGACCATCCTCCACCTCTTTCTCCCTCTAACCTCCACTCTGTCCATGACCACACCGAGCTTGAGAGTTTTACGAGTTTCTAATGAGAAGAAGGGGTTGCGCTAGCAGAACGCCGTGTGTATACACGTATTATACTCCTGACTACAGGGTAGCCGACGAATGGCTGATCTATCGATCTTCCAACGACAGATAGCGCATGTGCCTCGCCTCTTGTCGTGCGTACAAATTAACGACGGAGTTCAAAGTGCTACGATACTTATTAACTCGAAGTGGAAGACTCGAGAATCCTCCCTGTCGATCAGGTAATATATTCGCCAGGTTTTTCAATGTTCCCGATCATAAGACATTTATCAAAAATGAGAAGATAGCAAACAGCTTATTCGCAGGACACCAAAACCTGTTCACTCGCAAATTAAAAACCGAAACCGCCTGTACAATTTTCCCATCGCAAACTCGATCGATCTTCGAAGTTTGTCGCCACAATTTATCTACAATCCACAATCTTGCAGATTGGGCTGCCAGCCGATTACATACTTTGTAATGAAACAAGTGATGAATGGAATGCCTTCATGAAATTACTACATTATATCGAGGCGGCCATAAAAGTGGCAATGCAAAGCAGCACATGTAAATTATCCGTCCAGGATATTTCACTAACGTAATGCTGCTCTTAACCAAACCATCAGCGCTACTCGATGAATGCCAACGACGCTAGAAACTATTATCCCCGCTCTTTCCAGGTAAATTGTTTCAATAATCGAAACGTAAGAGTGTGCAAGTGCTTGTACCGAGATGACCAACGTTGCTGTTTAATTTCGGTGAGAAACAACTTGACCAAGGATACATGTCTTTCCTGTTCCTGCACCGACATCGCTGCATCTCGTTTTATCGCTCCTCCTACAGCTTCATCATCCAACAGCTCTTTCTCCTCGATTCAGGATGAAAAATTTCGCCTGCGGGGAATTAATTTACCAGGACTTGTACTTATTAAAAGGAACAATTACAAGCGCCCTACGTCCCGAGATATTATCAGCTTCCCAACCGCCGTGGTCTTTCGTTTTTTGGTCGTACTGCTCGTAGCTGGCGATTGCACGACACCGATTAACTTAATAATACATTCGAGCCGATCGCTTCCGAGTTAAACAATTAACATTCCGTCGATCGTAAATCCAGGACAGCAGGTGTAGCTACGCCTACGTACGCAGCTTCGAAGATCCATACGCGTGAGTGGCCAAAGATGGAGACGAGCATCCAGCCAAGTTGGATCGTGACATGTTCCTGTTGCCAATTCGCGGAACAATGCGAGTACTTAGGGATCTTTACGACTGTGATCCGCGGTGCAAGAGTTATGGGAAGGGTGTCGATTCTGTTTTCCGACATCTACAATGCTAATGCCGTGTTTCGTTTTATGTTTCATGTCTCATGCACGGGGACTAATTGTATATTGTTGAACATACAAGAACAGGGTTGTGGCCTTTATGTTACGGGATATTAAATTTTAGTGTTTTATTTGTAAATTTGTGCTGTTATTGTCGAGACTGAGTGAAATGAAGCAAGTGTCTGTAGAAACTCTGGTTGTAGTGAAATGTAATTTTGAAATAGGTAATGTGATTGAAGATTATTTTACTTCGAATTTTCTTTGTAAATTTTTGTCTCTCTCAAAGAGCTTTAAGTTCGTAAGATTTTTTGGCAGTAAGATTCAAGACTTCACAGTGAGATAAAATATATGACAAAAATCTCTCTCTTGATTTGTGTCTATGTATGTCCTTTCCAACTCTTGTGATTAATTTTTCTCCAGTTTTTTATCACGAATAGGAGTAGTATTATTATTTAGTATTAATATTTTTTGAACAAACTCAGACAAAAGTTCATGTAGGACAAATTTCGATAATTTTTTTTATAAAATATACCTACTTAAAATGTGTCTTTTAAACAAACACACCCCTGAAAAAAGATCCCGAAAAAGAAACTAAAAAACAGTTGAAACCTCTATCGAATATAATTTCTGCAATAACTATAAAACAGGCTCGTCATCATAATTTTGACTGCCCGTTCCGCCCGAAACTAAGCAATTCATCGAATCGGCGTATTCGTTTAATCTCCCAGAGAAACCGTACAAATCGTTACGAAGTCCACAGATTACCATCGGTTTTGAATGCAGAAGCGTGTCAGAGATCTCGCTGTGTGGTTCGCCAAGATTTCGATCGCCGCTAATTCACGAAAACCGCCTAACTGCAGGGTGCACTCCCATTCGGAGGGAGCACAATGCAATTTCACTCGACGATCACGGCCGATCCCTTATCTGGAGGCGTGCTGTGTAATCATTCGATTAAAATTACACGAGAACATCGCCACGGCTGATAGGCAGATGCGGCCGCAGAAACGAATGAATTTCGAACGCACGAACGAGCCTGGGACCTGTTTGTCTTTCCGTGGGTCGTCGTGTATAGGTACGTCCGTAATAATCGATCCTCGATACGATCGATATCATGCACGGCGGTCCTTTGCCAGCGGCGATTATCGAATCCACGATATCCGCGAGTTAAAGGAGATTACACGAACTCGATTAAAAGAATGACAATTTCCAGTTTCTGACAACACTGTTACATTCGAAGATGACTGATATGCAAATACTGAGGTATCTATAGTTTCAGATAAAATATAAATATCATAAAGTATGGATTCACTTTCCATTTTTCAGGAAATGTGAATGATATTCGAGTTACAATTTTTGAAATAAAAATTAATTTGTAGCCTAGAATATTGCAGAAATGGGCGTTTAATTTGTAGTAATTAGTAACTTCCTTCATCACAAGACTAATTGAAAGAAAATAAAGCTAATAATTTTAATTATTGTCATTGTTGTATTAAAGTAAAAACAAGGTATTTTCTGATAATGATAATACTTCCAATTAGAGAAAACAGTAAACAAGTATCGAAACTATCTGTCCTCGTTTCTAATGGCTGAACTTGAGATCTATCGTCATAAAGGAACCACCTGCTGGCACACAAGAGTTGTCGTTGATTTATGAAATGACGATTCTTTATATCGATCGTGCGGCACGGCTCCATTGACTAAGTGACAGCGATTAAGATCGCCCATGTAAGGAGTACAATTAAAGAGGAAATTATATGGAATTAAATATTTCTCTTTAATTACAAGCCTATTTAAGCTTACTCTGACGGGTACTAATTCGATGACCATTTTTGTCAACGACGCGCTGTCACGTTTGTCTTTCCTGCTCCTGCTCCGTTATCGTAAATACCATGCCACGAATGCATTTCGTTTCTACGAAGTAATTACGATTTTTATCGTATATCAGAATGTATTTCAACATAGCAAATAATCCAAGTTAAATAGTGTACCTGTTTTAACTATCCAAAAGGAATTGTACAATTCTTGTCAATATCCTCATCATTTCTGATGATCTCAGAAGCCTAGTTCCTTTAATGGTAACATCCGATAGAGAATATAGAATCCATGAGAAATATAAAATTTTTAGTACATTAACTATCAGTGCTTTACGTATTAATTTTCAGAAATTTTTGCGTAATTTTGCATTTCAGGTTTTCAAATTTTCTTCTTGTTGTTGATAAATATTAATATTTATATAACATGAGCTAATGGTTATAACTGGACCTCGCTGTTAGACGCATAAAAAGTTCAATAAATGCACAAGCAATGAATTTCTGTATTATAATAACCAACAAAAATTAAGCTGCCTTATAAATACGTTAATGAATAGTACCTATACTGTAACTGTCTGTGGTAATATTATCCAATTTACTCTATTCATCACGCAAGACATTAGACCAGTATTCGATGAACAGGAAATAATTCACAGTAGATTTTTCACAAATTTCTATTTAAAGTTCACCGCATTCATTGGCATTTTCGATCACTTTTCAAGCAAGTTAATTGAGTCTGTTTCCTGATCAGCAATAAACGCGTGATAACTTCCTGATTACTGATTAGTCGTGCAAGGCTAATAGTGTCGTTCATTTGGAGCATCGTGCTATGCCTGTGTGCCGTTAGTCGACGTTAAACGGGCAGATCTTCCACTATTTCTCGATATCGGTTCAATAAATTGAAGGATCATCTGAAACGCGCGAGTGATAAGCCAATCGCCTCGACGCAGCTTCTCCCGATGTTTCGCTGATCGCAACTGTAAGCTGTCTGCGCGTTTATTTCTGGCTTACCATTTAATGTACCCTCAAGGCTAATTCGAGATCACTTAATTCAACTGATATGAGATTCTACATAAACGTATGATATCCTATAAAATTAGATACGACTTGCTACAATATTGCTACTCGCTTTGATGAATGATTTCTTTAAAGAATCCTTGAATCCTTAGCCTAGTATTTAGTTATTTATTTATTCATGGATATGAACTGTTTATTATATCTACAGTGAAAAAGAGGACAAAGGTACAATTTGTACCTATTTACCAAACATTTCTGTCACGTTGAACAAAATATTTCCTCAAAATTCAAGAATCACAACTATACTTCCAAATAAACCCTATTCTACACGAAGCCTCTCGCGGGTAAGAAATAATTCAAGGACTATATTCTTCCACGTCCTGTAATAGAGCCATTTATGTTATTACTCAACGAGTTTGAGGGAACAGCGGAGGCAAATTTTAGGCGTATACCACACGCATAGCGTGCAGGTTGCGCGCAAATAGAAAGTTGCCTTTGAAACTCTCGTTAGAAAATAACTAGCGGAGTTTCTTCGGCGTCCTTAAGGCGAGCTGCATAATTATCCACATACCGGTTGCAAAACGCCGTTGCAGCCACTGTCATAATAAACTACACAAATTATGACTATTTCGTATCCATGGTGAACAGTGTGTACACCCTTTTCAACTAAATCTTATCTGCACAAGAATGTGGAACAATAATTTCCAGCCCGACGCGGGATTCGAAAAATTGAAACGAAAGAGAAAAATAATCTTAGTGAGAGCCACTCGTCGAATCTTGAATTATCGCCGAGTTATCACATGTTCAATAACACGGATCCCACAGACAGAATCGAAGGCACTTTCGCGCTTTCGTGGCTAATGCTATTGAAGACCACTTGTCCATAAGAAACCTCTATCTCATCATACATGTATTATTTATTCAGAGCAGTATTAAACCGTCGTTCACCGCTTATTCATGTCCAATATCCCCATTTATTTATCGTTCGTTCTGTTTCGATCGATTCAACATTCCTGAAGATCATACGCTGATAAAATCGTAATCGAATATCTTTGCTCTATTTCCGTGCGCCGTTCCACTTATCGCGACTAATGATACAAGCGGGATGCTCTCCTCTTATTTACTAGCGATCCGGCCAATCGAACGTAATAGCTTCGCTAGGAGTTTCTCAATGGCACGCGAAACGCTTCGTGACTAGATCTAATTGATGCACCGCGCTTCGTCGCTGCCTGCTCGGAGCTGCCACGTCTTTCATCTCTGCGACGAAATGGCTGGAGATTGAGGGACAATGTTGCAGTGAGATTTTCCTATGTTTCTGACTTCAAATGTTTTCAGGAGAAGACAAGGGTTGCCTACGTGAAGCTTCAGACTGAATTTCATTTTATTTATGTGAATTTTGAAATATTCTATGTATGTAATTGCAAAAGGGCAGAATTTAGCGAATATGTACGCTTACTGGTTAATGTGTATATTCTCATGTAAGATTTTAAGAGAATTATTAATTAAATATGGAAATTTCTAATATTTTAAATAACTAGAATTAAGTAGATAAATGTATACATTGTCTACGAAAATGGATAAAAATTTGTTGATGCAGAAGGAAGTCTTGGCTAGGCTAAAATAAGCTTGAAGAAGGAATTAAGTAGAATAACTCGTTTAGAGTCATCCACTGTTGGGCTTAATACAGACTTTGACTACTTTTTGAAAGCCAAGACACTGTTACTAAGTAAGTTGCATTAGACTGATGAATTTATTATGTCTGTGAATGAATTTTACATAAAAAATGGTTCTCTAATTTGTGTAAATCTACACGATTCTGTATACAAAATTTGTATGCAGTAAAATTAAACAAAAAATTTCGATAGCACAAACTCATTCTCGCAGTACGATTGAAATCAAGAAACGAGAGTATAGTTTCTCAATTCTATTATAGAAACTCTTTTTATGCTATACTACGCTATTACTGATTCATGTGCATTATGAGATAATAATTATATACAGGATGACCAATTTGTGCATATAATTATCTCCTAACTATATTTATATTAGTAGAGAAAATTTGTGACCATCAAGATGTCTTCTCCGAAGTAGGAGAAGTTTTTTAAGTTTCACTTAAAACATTCTCCAAAATACCCCTAACACTGAAAAATTGAACCTTCGTACTTTCTAACACTTAGACAACTAGAAAATATATTTGACTTTCTAAAAAATCCCTATATAACTTCAAGAATTAACAAATGATTCAAAACTAGTCAGCAGTGTACAATTCTCAAAATCCAGGACCCACAAAACAGCAACCCCCTAGAACAAACCGAAACAGAGAATGGAACATTGAATATAGCGTTTCAAATGCTCCACCGAGATTGCAAAAGAAGAGAGCGAAGGCGATGGAAGAAAGTAGAAAGAGTTGCCAGTTTGCTGGCAGAGTTATGCGAGCGCAACGACGTAAATATGCGCCTTTGCCATGCTTTGGCGAGGTTGCGAAGGCCTGTAGGAGGGCACGAGGAGGGAGAGAGGAAACGAAGAAGAGAAGATAAAGGAAGCTCTCGTACGTAGGTACGAGCAGAGGCTTCAAGACACAAAAGGCTAGGAAGAAGGAAGAACGTGGTTAGGAGCTAGTCGTAAACAACTGTCGAACACAATCTCCTAATGCACGCCTCTTCTTTGGCACACGGGACACCCCTCAACCCCGACCGACTCCCATCTAGATCGTACAACATCGTTCGGTAATAGGAAGTTATATTCGCGGGATTCACGAGACCTGTGCCGTCGAACTTATCGTTCTCTCATGGTCTTTTGCCAGTACACACGCGGCGACAACGCCCTCGTAAACGTAGGATACACATCCTTGGGAAATTTATATTGATGGAATTGAAGTCGTTGTGCTAATACATTGGAGTCCTCCGAAAGATGCTTTATCTGTCGCGGTACAGGATAGTGATATGATAGAGATGGGATCCTGCAGTAAATACGTTTAATAGCAAATGAGGCTAGTTCAATTTTGAATATACAATTGAACCAAGTTTTAGAAAAAATAATTTTTTAAAGAAATTTTTTGCTACATTGTAATTATTTTAAGTAGTACGTAATTGAATTGGAAACTTTGCTCATCTTGATTTAAAATATCTTAAGTGTATAATTTAACTACTATGAATATGGCAAAAATTATTTTTAGTTTTGATTGGTGTTTAGAGCAGTTTGGAATAAATTGAGTTGAGAATTTGCAATTCAGTACTGCGTTCGCTGAAATTTATGCATCTGTATTGCAGATAGGGAAAGGGTCGAGATGTCTGCTAGCATTTCCTTCGTCAGTATGCGTAAACAATAAGAAATATGGCCTCATAAATAAAAAGGATTCACCCCTCTTACATTCCTTATTGATATTCGCAATCGTGGTACTAATGCATCGGGCTTCATTTCTTTCACGTTCAGAAAGATTTTAATACTAGTATTCTCCAATGTAATCTACGTTTCTCGCTGCCTTGACGTTCACTCTTACTTTTTTCACGAGCTGAGTTAAACGACTGACGTTGTAAACCGTAGCATTTCTGATCACTCTTTTTGTCGATTCCCGTTTTAGAAGTTCAATCTCTGAAAGTACTCCCACATTTCATATCTATATTGAAAAGACCTCGCTGCTTCATGTCACAAAAAGAAACTTGTAACTACTTCAATTATACGTATAAAACTCTGTTAACTACGAAAATTCTATTTCCGAAATTAATTTCCTTTAATAACTGATCAGCGTATATCTCTAACAAGTGCACACGTGACCATTAATACTAGTCAACCTTTACAATTTTATTATTCATATCTTATAATCGACTTGTCAAAAACTGAGAATGCATATCCTGTTAATATTTATTTGCACGTACAGAGTTCGACGCGTAAATGCATTCCTGTAACAGGAAACAGTTTCGATGCATGTCTAATATACTCTCGAAATGTCATCTAATTTGTTAAAGTCATAATCGCTACGTTTTTCCCGCGAACATAAACCCGCCTATTTCCTACAGTCGTTTAATTGAAAACACTTGTCGGCAGAATGTATTTCCACTGGATCTATTAATAACACAGCTACGAAACGAGTTGTCTCTCTGCGTGATGCAAGTGTACCTTTTTTGCGTTACAGTTACTCTTTGGCGTTCATTATCGGCTTCAATAAGTAGCTCTTACTGTTCTACGCATCGATCATTGTTTTCTGAACTAGATACCTGTATATCGAACTGTGATTAAGTTTCACTTGCGTTATTTGATACGCTATCGAAGTGGGTATAACCGATAAGGCATGGTGCGAATAAAACGTATATCGTTGCAGTTATGTGGAGATAGCGTGTTAAGATTAACTAAGTAATGCAGTTTGACTGTGTGCGTTGTATCTTTATGCACCTGTATCGGTGCAGGAGATCTAGATGCAGTGTACAGTCGGGTGAAACTAATAAGGGCAGATCTGTTTCAATGTTCATGACTGCTAATAGTAAATAGAAATTACTTTGTATGATAATATCTAAATTACTGAACTCTGAATCTGAGAAATCAATTTTTCGAGATACCATAGGCTAGTCGAAAATTATTTTTATCGATTTTGTGAGAACTTTTTGTGGAATGCTGAAACAATATTCTTTTGTGAAATTGCAACTTGTTCTGCTGTGCTCTTGTTAATACGCCAAATAATTGAAATCTTAAATAACAGAACATGTAGATGATCAAAATTCGATTACAATTCCAAAAAGAAGTTATCTTTGGGGTAATCAATTAGTATGTGCTGAGCGCTTCAGAGACAGATAATAGTGGATTAATTACTGTATATACAGGGTGACTCATTTAAGTTTTGCATGTAAATATCTTCTACACTATAGCTCGTTTCAAAAACTGTTTTAAACAAAATTTAACCTGGTTTGGGGGAAGGGGGCTAAATTTTGTCTAGGTGAACATTTTATTTAAAACATTTTAAGACGAGCTATATAATTTAGGAGATAATTACATGCTAAACTTCAAATAGTTTTCAGTAACAATTTGAGCACCCTGGAGCAATTTATTCCAGTCACATACACCCAATTCTAAAAATAAAATTTCTGCACGAAGTCCTAATTCGTGACCAATGACCAAGAACTGCAAAATTCCCTCCTCGTCCCCAAAGAAATGGAGTTCCATTCTAGAGATCATGAACCACATCAAGATTCTGAGTCTTCTTTCCACAGCCAACGAATACATTACAATTCGGTCGAATTGGATCGAATCGCGGATTGTTGCATGCACAGGCTCAGAGCGCGAGCACAACAAACTCGGTTAACCCCGAGTTACGTGCCATTCCAACTTTTCCTATGTCTCCGTGTCCCCATCGTGAGCACGTTGCAGGACGAGTACAGGAGAGAAGGCGAATGAATGCCCGTAGGTCGGAGGGGATGTTAAATCGTGTGGTAAATTCGCTTGCATTTCACTCTCTGCTGAAGGAGTCCCGAAGTAATATGTCGTCGACGTCGTCGTCGTCATGGAGGGCGTAAGAGGAACTCCGAGCTATTGGAACGGGGTCGAAGTCGAAGGTCTCGAGGGTGGCACCGGGGGCTAGATCGTGGAAGCGGAGAGGGAGGGAGAGAGTTGGAAGTCTGATCAGTTTATAAGCGCACATTGAGTTATTGGTAGCTCATCTGCCCCGT
Organism: Calliopsis andreniformis; assembly: GCF_051401765.1. Lineage (NCBI taxonomy): Eukaryota > Metazoa > Arthropoda > Insecta > Hymenoptera > Andrenidae > Calliopsis > Calliopsis andreniformis. The sequence goes on from NC_135063.1 coordinate 8,817,138, forward strand.
CGATATTCGGCTGGATGGCTCTTCTTCGTGCTTCTTGTTGGCTCTTCTCTTCTCCCATGAAAAGAAACCTCTCGCGGACCGACCTCCTCGGAATAAAACTCGATCCTTTTGTTGCTTCCACGATGAATAAACGACGTTGAGGGCAATGGATCAGTGCTGCAGAAATTTTGCTAGAAATCGTGTGTATCTGGGTTATAAATTATACTATCACTTTTCTTTAATAATATAGCAATGTTAAGCTTTGCTAATTCTACTAACAAGGACAGACAGATTTGAGATATTTTCAGAAATCTACGATTTTTAATTTTTAATCGAATGAAAAACTAGTTTCGTTGAATATAGAATGATTGACTTGTACTGTTACTTTTTTCAAATAATTATTTTTAGAATATATTGTTGAAATTGTGCCTGCTATAAATATAGAGCCTGGTATTTTTAAAAATACGGATCATTTGGAAAGGAAGCACAATTTCTTCGTGATGCGGCTGTTATGCTACGCCTGCAGCATGATTGCACTGTTGCAGCTAAACAAGATGGCAGCATCCTTTCAGGCAACAGATCTCTGCACGCAAGAGTAGTTCCAGTTGCATGCTTACAGGCGCGGAAGCCAGTACCATCTGTAGGAAGAGACTATCGATCTCATTGGGTACATGGTCTCATCGAATCTCGTTTACCGTGGGGATTCTGTAAAGGACCAGCAAGATCGAGGCAGTAAATTCGAGGATTTTGGTTCTCCTCGAGGAATAAATTTAACTTGGAATGATTCGCAAGTTGGAAGCTCTGTTCTTCGTATAAAATACTGTTCAAAGAAGAATCGTGAAGCTTCGATTATATATTTCATATCGTCCTTTAATGCAGGATACATTCCAATATTTATTATATTAAAAACGAAATAACCTAATCCTGAGAAGTCATAGATATTTTATGAAGAAACTATAAGTTTGTTGTAGTCTTAGAATCTGATTATAAGACTAACATGTTAAAAATTCTTGCCTATTTGTTGAATGCATTCTTTAGATCAATCTGCAATATAGTCTAAAAACACCCTGTAGTATAATTGAGCATAACATAATCTAAGAAAATATTTAATTAACTTTGTATCTTAAAAGTAATCTGTGCTATGATGTGCTAAGGCCTACTGTGTCAAATACGTTACAGTCTCTTTTCTTGGTCCTCTGATCTCCACATCCAGCCTACGTTCAATCATTTGAGAATTATCATGAAGCACTCTGCGTGTATCAGAGTCCTGCATATCGAATCGACCTCTTATAAACACGTGCGTGAACCTGTAGTATAAGGCTACTTCTCTTACGTAGGCGAATAGAGTTATTATGTGTAAATTAGTCGACGAGATATCTCACGCTGTAGGAAACACGAAACACCATAAAATGCGATTAAAAATTCCTTGAGTCCTACTTTTCCTTACCTACATCGACGCTTATAATAACATGTTCGCATTAATTATTCAAAAGATTGATGTAGACAATAACTTATAGTAAAGCAATGTGATGTTGATTTGAATACATTAGAAGTGATGAGATACTGAAACGTAATACAGCAAGTTTCAAAGATCTACCTTTGAATATTCTACTTAACACTCTATTAAATTGTTTAAAATGTGAATCCAACAAATGTCAATGATTTATAATTCAAATTCACTATAGTAATTATTCTTGAGTACATTATTGTATTTTTTATTTTTCTCAAATTTTCAACTCCGAAGTTTTTAATATTATTAAATCTTTACTAATGATTCTTCAATTTCTTGCACAAAGATCGAAATACTTTTAAAAAGTAAATTTGATTTTTTAAGTTCCTCATAACAATAAATATCTATATTGTTTCATCCAAAACATATTTTCACAAATGCAGTTCTTGTTGTACGATCTATATCATAGTTAAAGTGGCAATGATTAAATAAATAGATAAATTGTTCTTCCACGATCTTTTATCTGTAACCTTGGAACACTTCCGGGTATGTCCGTGTCTGGGCTCTCAAGTTGCCATTCAGCCATTGTATAACCCTGTTGGAACCGTCTATCACGCTTTGCTCACCGACAGATGTTCGCCTTCTAATATATGCACGTGTCAACGTATCTGCCTGTTCGCCTCTGCTTTTCAAAAGACTTTAATGCACGGGAGGTTGAGACGAACAATAGGTTGAACATACTCAAGAAATGGTAATTGAGGAACAAGAAAAGGCGAAGTAATTGCTAGAGGCAAATAGTTCAATTATTTCCAATTTATACCAATTTTTAGCAAAAGAATTGTGAAAGTTTTTCCCTTAAAAAAAGAGGCTATCATAAAACAGAAATCCATAATACAGTATCAGAAACTTCGAATCACAATTTCAGAAAAATAAAAATATACGATTTATATCGCTTTGCATTAAAATATTAAGAGTTAAAATATTAAAATTTTCAAATTTTCCAGTATCGAACATTCAAATATTCAAATTCAAATTTAAAAACTTTTTAAATTTCTAAATTGCACTTTCTCGAACAGAACTCTCAATCTCTTTCAATACAATTACCTAATATAATACGTGACTCAAGATCGTAACTCAAGTCGCGATCAATTTACAGAAAAATTACTTGCCAGCTAGATATCTGACATTTAAACGCGACGAGTTAATTGGACGAAAGCGCACATTATTTCGAACTTTCCAGGTCCGCGCATGCGAAATGGGATTGAGTTAGCTATGAATAGGCTTAAGACAGATAACAGTTATAATTGTTTCCCGAAGCTATTGAGTATGCAGTTCTGAGCGAACAATGATATTAAGGTCGAGAGATCGAGACCAGAGGAGCTTACGTGTGTCTCACCTTAACGCTAATTAACATCGCGCAGATATCTCCTAGGAACTTAGACAATGGGCGAAAAATCTCTAATCTCACGATCTCTTAGATGCCAGATTGTCTCCTGAAGGTAACGAATTCCGTCTTTTATTGGTTAACTGGAACTATTATACACAGTAAGATATGTATATTGCTTTAATATCTATGGATTGTTCAAATAACTAAAACATAGAGCAACTAGAACAATCATAGTGGACATTGCAATTTCATACAAGAAGGTATACCTTAAATACTGTTATTAAAAGTCATAAGTTTTCTGTAAATTAAACTCCTATTTAAAAAAAGCATTGAAAATTTGTTTGTAATAAATCTTATGATTATTTAAAATCATTATTATTAAATTCGTTACCTTTATCTGACTTGCAAAGTAGCAAACTGTGCATTTAAATGGGTTAATACTCTAGAGTGTACGGAAAAAATGTTAAGCTGAAGTTACTGATCTTTTGTAGAATTTGCAGAACTACTCAAACAGGCCTCAGTTTAATAGAATCAGTAAGAGTCGACTTTGTAGATTCGACAAAGCTGCTCTTACTGTAGTCAAGCCACCTTTATTAATTTTACAAAGATCTATAACAAATCGTAGAGAAGTCTACTCTGCTTAAATCTGCTTAGAAGACTTTTGCAAGATCTGAGAACTCTTTAATGTACCTTCCTCAACCTAGACTTAGGCTATCTTTAATAAAAATCCCTGTACCAAACCCATCAGTAATTTCAAAGAATCAGAAAACCGCAGCACGAAATCATTAGTGGCTTTATCGCGAAGGTTGTACCCACGAATTGAGCACCTCGTGTAAGACCGATTCGGCGGTAAGTTACGGCCACAAAGAAGTTTCCCAAACAGTGCTTTTGCCCAAACAGCTTCGCGCGAATGGCAGTTGCGGCAAAGGAACGCAACGTCTGCCTCTCTCGCCGCTCTCCTTTCATCCTGTCCCTCAATTTTGTTTAAGCTGCCAACTCCGGAGGGTCCGTAAAACGCTAGAATGGAAGAGTTCAATTCGGTATGCAAATGCGTCGCTCTCACGACATCTCTGGCGCGAGCGCGAAGGACCCCCGGCGGCCGCCTCGGGAATTTGAAAAGCCACCACCTGAGAACGTGTCAATCGGCCGACATAATTCGATTTGAATAATGAACGAACGTCCCCTATGCAAATTTTCGCCCATTATCGGGGGACCACCGTGTTAACGGTCCTCAGGCGACGTTATTTCACGCGACGCGCTCCACCTTTCTCGGGAACGCAAAGTTCTTCGTCGAGTGCCCTCAACTGCGCGTGTTAACACGTTTGTTAATTAAGTAAGTGCGTGTTCCAGGTTTCGATCAGAGATACGTAATTGTTTCTTAGGTATACTGAAGAGTTTGTGGCTGGAGGCGCGTTTCTGGTGTCAACTGTATGTGTGTTGGTGGATCACAACCAGTGTGGTCTTACCAAAGATCTGGATAATAGTATACGATGAGGAAAACTTATTCCAAGCTTTAGTGGATGTAGGAAAGAGTTTATAATGAAGGAATAAGGACTGAATTTAGTGCACGTATAATTAATTAGGGCTTACTTAAACTTTTTTAGATTTATGAACTCTCAAGTGCTGTGGCATGATTATATAAGGTTTACAAATACTCATGAGAAGTACAGTTGACAGCAGCTGGCATAAATAAAAAGGTGTAGATATTTCATGAATTTTCAATAACATAAAAGTGTCCAAATACTTATGCATGGTAGTGTATCTGGATCGAATAGTTATAAAATTCTTAGTGAAATCAGATCTGAGTAATTGTTACTTGAAACGAAAATGAAGAATATTCATTTTACATTCGGAAAAATTAAAATATTTTCTATTGCTTTTAACATAAAAGTAACTTATGAAAATAACTCGTACTTAAAAGAAGTTAAAATAAAAGTCATTCAGAGTCATAAAGAATGTAATTTAACTATCACTTTTTTACGACTAGCCACTATATCTACCTAATTACCTCATTAATTTTTGTCCCCAAAAAGAACCTAATATTTTATCACGCTACAATCTGCCTCATGTTAGATACACTATGTCTTTAAACATTCAAGCGCAGACTTATTTTTCAAAGCTATTTCCTGTGTCCTACTACAAGCCAAGATAACGTCTCCCATATTATTCATCCTCGAAATAATTCATTGTCCCAATCCTACCTCTACTTTCATGTTTCGAGTAATTTATACCCAGGCCTGAAATAGTATAATATTTTCTATCTGAAATCGAACAGAGATCGAGACACTTAAAATTTATTGCGACCCGCCTTCGATGCTAACTGAAACAAGAGATCGTGTAGTCAACGAGCTAGGGGCAGGTGTTCGATAAATGATACGCAGATGCGGCCGAAGTGGCCTGATCTCGATCAGCGGTCCCAAAATTGATAAAAGATACACGAAACATTTAATTAGTACGTTTGAACGGTTCGCGCGCACTGTTGCCTCGCGCAGACGCGATCCAAATAATTGCATGGCCCGCGAAACCATGCTTTCTTCATTGCGAAATTACTCTACGATTTATGGCTTCCGTGTTCGACGTTAATCGGATTACGCTTCCCAAGGCTCGTATAATCCAATTAAGGATTGAACGCTCGATAATAGAGTTGATGGTGCGGTACTCTTATCGCGTTGTTGGAGTAACTCGTAAGAAATATGGATGGCGATGAGTCAGTGACTCGAGTATTGGTAATCCCTTCAGTAATCAAAGGTACGGATGGTTTTACGATAGTCATTGATTTACTTAAATGGTCATAAAATAAGTTATGCCAGAAGTTAATAGAGTACACTTGCGCTAAATAATCCGCTACGGGAGATTTTTCCACTCGTTAGTGTAAACTCGTGAACTAATTTTATTTGCCATTCAGACTCGTCGTAAGCATTATATTCGTGGCTCGCGAAGAAAAAGAAGAATTTTGATAGAGGTAGTAATTTTATGAAATCAATGGAACGTAATTTCCACGCGAACCGTGGACAAAAGGATAATGATTAAATTTTGTAATTACCTAAACATATTATCATGACTAAAAATTCGTAAAATGTCTAAGTACCTTTAGTCTATTATGTTCCCATTTAATTATCTAACACCTGTTTTTTATTGCAAAATTCGAAGTCAATACTCCACAGAATAACTTTTCAAGTTTTTATCCAGAAGTATGAATATTTTCAGTGTTCTAAAAAAAGAATGAAAAGAAATGTTTACATTCTTATCCAACAGTGGTGAACACAGCACATACTTTGCCTATGAATCGATTTATCTGTAAGTATCGTCAACTTCCCCACGAAAACATCGCAGATTACGCATTCAATCATGGGTGAAGGGGGTTGCAGCCACGTGCACGCCACTCCCACACCATCGATGCTTTCAAGAATTCCGTGATAAGCAATAAGCGAGCCAAGTCGGAATAGCGAAATACTTTCTCGCGTGTGCCGCGAAAAGGCATTACAATGGGCTCTGATGAATGTCCGTATATATTTACATGGGAAATGGTTTTGATGGAGCCCCCTCGAAGAAAGCATAGAATGTATTGTGCACGAAATTTCCGTGTCTTGAAAATTTCGAAACATTTAATACAGCAGTACTGTGTTCTATAAATAATTGATAAAGAATCTATATGAATACTTTTCTATAATTTTTAAATGTAAGTTATTACCGAAAAATAGTCATGAAAATTTCTTCACAAATTTCGTTTATTCAATTGCATTATATTGTATGTAGATTGTAAGTGAAGCTTTTTTAAAAAATTAAGCAATAATTATCTAAGTACATTTATTATTAATAATTGCTATTTTGTAAAACACCTTATTCTTTGTATCATTTACAAGTTGCCCAAGATTTCGACTGGTATGAAAATCAACAAAAAATTTTACTACCAAAAGATTCTGACCAGAAGTGGATGGCGAATGAAACCGTAAGGGTGGGTAAAATCATGTCATTGATGACATTGCCACAGAGGGTAGCGAGAGAATGGTTTCGTATAACCTAACAAAACAGAGAAAGAGAGGGAGAGAGAAATGCGTGGGCGGGGAATGGGACAAATGCGTGGGGGGTAGTTTGCACGGGGTGGAGAAAGTGGGTAATGGAATTTCGAGAGCGAGAGTCGAGGACAAAATGGCTGGCACGCTTGCTGCTTTCAGAGCGAGAGAATGAGAGGGTGAAACAGCTGTAGTCGGAGGGGTTGTAGGTTAATTAATTCCGGGACATAAACCCACCCCAAGCCTCGCTCCCTCTTTCTCTCTCGTTACAAACTGCGAGCCGTTCTGCATAGAGAACACGGTCCCGCTTCATAAACTATTATCAAGCGCAAGGTCGCGCTTAAATTGTGCCACTCTGCACAGTTTAAAGGGACCCGCCCAGAGGGTTGTTTAAACGGGGATCTAATAAAACCTCGGCTGTAGACAACATGTAAATTAATTAAAACGTGGTTCGGTTACATTCAACATGTTACGATAGCGAATTTTCTGAGTTTGAGAATTTCAAGCTTACTCGAATGGTAGGTATTTTTTTAATTTTTTAAACTGTTTTAAGGGCGTCAATACGAATACTGGAGATTAAAATTTTTGAGAAATTATCCATATATCTAAATAACGATTGATTTGATTAAAATTTCTATACATATACACAGTGTAAGTGTTTTCTTCATAGGAAGTATATGTCAAAGATATTATTTGAAACCAAGGGGTTAATATTTATACTGTACTGCTGTTAATTAATAACATAGTTTCAAAAACTGACATTACGACAATTATTACATTTATATAAATATAAATTTGCACAAGATAATATAGTGCATCCACTTGAACCCAAGTTCATTATCTGTACACTTATTATTGTACCTTTACACCTAACAAATTTCTTCCCTTTGTCAGCTATGTCATATTAAGCTACTCGTTTTAGCTATCAAGTATAGAAAATAAAAATTAGAAAATCATTAGAAATAAGCTTATCGTATCTCCCCTTATGGACTCCATTTTCTAACACTCATAAAGGTTGACAAAATTCTCGAGAGGCCCTGGCAAAGCCCGAGCAGACAACCCATAAGAATCCGCGATTTTAATACGTAAATAACCGCGGACCGTCGCGCGTAAATCAGCGGAGGAGGACTAGGCAGGGGTTTAAACAATATTCTCCTCGAGGATAAGAGTGGCAGAGATAAAGAGGGAAAGTGGCGGTGGTAAGCATTTTCCACGCGGTGGCGGTGGCTAAGAGGGCCCGCTCGGGGGATGATAAGATGCGATGCGAGTTTTTATTAATACTCCACCTCATCTGCCGGTTACTCCTTCCACCAGCGCGACGCCCTAAAGTCTTAAAGAGATTGCGGAACGAATGGCAAAACGAGCAGGAGACCGAGAGAGAAGGACGTAGAAGAGGAAGGGGATTCGCGCACCCTCGTCGACGGGAGGGGGTGGACGCGCGGGGCAGAGGAAAAGGAGAAGGCACCCGGTTAACCAAGGCTACGGCACACGACCTACCTCAACCTGACCTGGCCTCTACTTAACGCCATGCTCCTTGGAACGAGAACAATGGGGAAGGATAACAAAGAGCAGCTATGTATATTTGAGGAAGGACCAAGAGAACGAGAAGCTGAATACGCTGCTGGAAACATTAGGAACAAAGAAAGTCACCTGTCAGGAGTCGTTAAAATTGGGCGAGCTGAAGTATGCAAATTTTCGAAGTTAAAGAGAATAGGAAAGTCGCTCGTTTGCAGTTTAGAGTGCTCTGGTGATATCGAGAAATTGTACTTTGAGCGCCTGCTTTTTGGTGGGTATTGTTAAAGTATCAATTCCACACTCTTACATTCGAGAATGTTCATATCAATCGCACAGTTAATGGTGAATATTATTAAATAATATATCAAGAATAAGGTACTCGGTAAAACGATTGTACATAATTAATTGCTGATTACATGTCACTCCAAGAAACAGTATTCTCACTTTACCGATATACCTACCTAATATTTAAATACTTCAAGAATATATTCCTGAAATATTCTCTAACAATACTGAATACTACTATTTCAACAATCACTTCCTAAATCAGTCACGACCCTAAACATGTGTCACAAAAATTTTACTCTAAGCTCATTATTAATAAACAGCGAGCCTATACATAAGAAAGCTCATACGTACACCATTCGACTAAACCGAACTGTAACCTATAGAAACACATCTGACGAGACTCCTGCAACACATTGGGCAAACGAAACTCGCGAATCGACAGCAACCCGAATCTGTTGGTTCTCCGTTGAAGAAGGGTGAAAAAGCGCCGTGGTAAAAAGTGAGGCTACGGGGAAACCACGAAACATATTTATTCAACGAGTTCACTATCCGACACGACGATGCATCGCGGCATCCGCATGAGTAATCTGCAAACTTTCCCGGCGAAACTCACGCTGGGGAATCCGCGGTGCACGTTCAGGCGAAAAGAGTGTAGAGCGGGGTAGGGGGTTGAACGAAGACGTTGTCGGTTACTCTCGACCCCTCTCCGCGCGCGACGGCACAATGGAAAGGGCTGTAAGTGTTCATGAAGGTTAGCCCACGGTCCCTGGCCCTCTCCTCGCCCCGGGATTTACCTTCTCTTCCAGACAGCCCTCCATCGCTCTCACATCTATTATCATATTTCACGGAAGAGACTCGAAAACAGCCAGATTTATGAACGGACTTCCGGCCAAATAAACACGCCTCCGCGCGCGGGCCCGTCTCTGGCATCCGCGGAATTCGCGAGTGACAGAATGCGAAATGGACCGACAGGCGTTCCTTCCTTATCCTGGCTCCTGTCGAATCGCTACTTTCGGACCGAGGGATGGGTTTTGTCGTTCAAGACAACTGAAGAATATCATCTCACCTGTCAACTCTTAACAATATGTGTGCAGTGCTGCTTATAAGTATTTGAAGAGTGTTGAGAAAAATACGGGTTTCTTTTGTAGTAACTGATGTGTTTTTGTTATATCTTAAAATTATATATATAATAATTATAGTAATTGTATTTCTAGAAGTAGTAAAGGGTTAGTGTAAGCTATAAATATCGATTGCTACTAATAAATTTGTAATTTTTCAAGCTTCTGAAATTGTTTAAATATTTCTGAGTGGTACTATACATATGTAGAACGTTTTGAACGATAGAGGAAGTTTTAAATCGATTTTGTTTGTATAGGTTATTTTATGTAGATATTAAACAAATTAGAATTACGTGAGTGTTTTCTGACAATGAAAGAAATTTGTCTTTAGTCTTTCAGATTAAGCCTACAGAAACAATTTGTAAGGTTCTGCAAGGGTTTTGAAATTGTAATATATTTGAAAGATTTTGGACTTTGCACCTTAAAGAATTGGTTAATCAAGTTTCAATCTTAATAGCTTATATTCTATTAGGAGTCATAAATAATAAACATACTTAGTATTTTGTAAATCATTTGCAAATGTTATAGTATTCTGAAAAAAGTGTTAATAGTATAGAATATCTCTATATAGAGTTTATAAGAGGCAAAATCTCTCTTACCAAAGTCCTGAGCACTTCATACCACTAATATTGAAATACCATTCTCGTGAGCAAAGAAATTACCGTAAGCTCATCAACGTGTTATCCTTACGTTGTTACCTTATATTTGTGAAGTACCTTCCTGATATTCAAAGCAGGCAAAGATCCTATTCACTCATAGTACCGACGATCAACACTGTCCCATTTTTTAAATACAACATTACAAACACCCAGAAACTTTTAATGTAAAAATTCTGCATCAAAATTTTTCTATCATTTTTCACCCAAATTCTTTCAAATCTACATCATCACTTCCGTGATATAACAAACAAGAAATTAAAATTTCTACAAAAGTATAAAATGAAATTTACTCTGAGCACAAATGCACACGTCACAGAACACCATAAAAGAACTGCAGACACATCCGATACGAAAGGATCCATTCACCCTAAAATCTTGAGACCACCCACACCCTGGGCCACACTCGCCCGCACATGGTCACAGGCGAAAGGGCTTGGTAAAAGGCATGTGCACCCTTATCGAAGAAAAAAATGACGCCCAATCAGGAACGTAGAACGTGTGCAGCTCACCCCTACCCTGGGGATGCGTGTGTCTATGGAATTCGGCGCGGTCGCCATGACAACCCCGTGGCCTTTCTTCCAGAGATGTCCACCCTCTCCCTGTCCTCTCTTTCTATCCTTCGTCTAACGCCGTTATGAGATTCGTATGCTTTTTGCATACATGACCTCCCCACCCGTCAACAACGATTTCGCGTTTAACGAGATGCTAACGAATTGACGGCGAATAAATTTGCCATTGTGGCGCACCATGGTGTCTGCTTTCGATCGTGTCAATGGTGAAGGCTGGTGACAGGATCGGTGACTTTGTTCGAATACTTCTATTGGATTGATTAGATAATGCCCTAGGAATTTTGTATCGGTAGAAAAAAGAAGCTTCTTGAACAATATTTGCAAACATAATTACAGGAAATTGTATAAGCTACAGAAGATATCAAGAAATAATTCTATTTTTAATAAGTTAAATTTTGATCTGAAGATGCATTGGTAGAACTGGTAGAAACAATTTTTTTAACATAGAAAGTAAAATGAGATGCTTACTTGTATGAAGCTACAAAAGTATTCTAAATAAAAATTTGTACAAGACCTCTTTTCAGTTCCTCGTTTTTCTTAATAAATAGAACTGGATTCGTTTTACACAGAATTTCTCTGCCACGCCAAAAAATTGCAAGCAGTTAATATTAATAATAATCAAATTCCTTATAGGAAGAATTCAAGTCTGTTCTATTGAAATCCAGTGTTGTTGACTCGTGTCTTGATTAGACCTGTACACGCGCTGTTTTAAATGCAGCAGCATTTCCAGAGACCACGTGCCTGCGCAGACGGACTCGGCAAACAGAATTATCGAAGCACTGTGCGTACTTCCGTAAATGCCGCGCGGCTTTACGAAATGCGAGCGGAATGGAATTAAATGGGTTTTCTCGGCCAGTGCACCGTCGCCACGCGTCCCCTTGCCAGCTTGCCACACACGTCTCGCACTTACGAGATGCGTGCGTGGTGGAGTTAAGTAGAATTAGCATGTAGCTCGACAGACAACGCTGTATCAGGCGGAAGTAGAGTTGGCGTTGCTCGAATGTTTTTCCTGAATCAATTTCTTAATAAATTTTTGTGGATCAATTCTATTTCAACTAGTGCTCAGATAAAAATTACGAATAAAGTGAATCATTCGTGAATAATGAATAATTTCTTATTCCTCATTCCAAGATCCTATACTAAAATATATGTTATGTCAAACTAAAGTAATTTAAATTGCAGTAATTTGATAACTAACAAAGTTCCTCTGAAAGCACAGTAGTCTTATATAAAATATAATTTTTAAGACAAGACACGATACAATTTAATTATAATAATATTTAAATTCAATATGTCGATCTTTAACAAGATGCTGCCATAACAAGAAAGTATTAGTCTTTTCATTTCTCTTGTAATAAATATACTCTAATATAGCGAAACCGAGTAGGATATTTCTGCAAGCATGAAACAAAAAAGATTCGAAGGTAGAAGAGGATGCTTTCGAGACAAATCAACAACGTCAAAGAGTCTGTGGGTGGTTGCCAACCATTCCCGCTGAGAATTGATAGAGTCAAGAATATTGCCCCCCTCCGAAGTCTCGCATCCTTTTTCCTTTAGCCCGGTTATACAAGTAGTATTCGTACGTATTCTGTGAGATAAGCAGGAGGGTAGAGATCGTTGGAGGGACGAAAATGATGTTGCAACCCCATGAAGGCAGAATGAATCGATCATACGTGATGGGAGTTTCATTTTTATTGGCAAGACAAGAGGATGCGTCGAGGGCTTTCGCCGTCCCTTATTTTTTCGTTTTATCGTTTTCTAAGCAAAAATTTGTATAATGTGAGTGGTCGATCACAAGAATATTTCCTTGTCCATTTTATTATCGTGATCGCTATTTTACTGCGTGATAAAATGGTGTAAAATATGAGTTTTAAATTATATTTATTACGGTGACATGATATCATAATAGTGTCTCATAATCAGCAAAAATGCACTTTTCTCATATAAGATAATAGAAAGATAATTAGATATTAAATTAGATATTAGGCGAACGAATTTTATCACGTTTCGAGTTTTCGAATACACGCGCGTTTGTCTCAAATCGATCTCCTTCAAGACACTTAGAGAAATTTTCCTCCGCAGCTTCGACACAGATAATCAGTTCTTCTTTCTGTAACACGTACACCGAGGCCAAGACGTGTTCTAGCATTTACTACCTCCAGTCATTTCTGAAGTATTACCGAGATATCGAGTTTCGCCTCGTTCTAAATCTCCAACTTCCCTTTCCCCCTTTCCATATGGATTTACGCGCGGAATTCGCACAAGGATTTTCCCGCCGTGACTAACTTGCACTTTATGTGGGTCGCTTTTAAATCTCAGCATCTGTGTGCGTTCTCAAAAAAGATACAGTTCCACAATAAGGAGGTAACAAATTCAGATAACAGTGAACATTGAAATGTTATATGAAAATCTGAGAAACTGAAGTCTATTTTAAGCTGAATAATAATTTATGTTGTTAACAGTTAACGTGAAGTAGTTTTTTACTTTTTTATCACAAAATATCACTAACAGATTTTTTTACTTTTCATTAACTTATGATTGTATTTTTACACATTGTTAAGATTAAGATAAATTTTCTCCAAAAGTTTTTCTAAAAAGAGCTAATGCTAGGACGTAAATAGATAAGTATATGTATGTCAATTTTCATCGTAAAATTGAAAAAATACAGATACTTAGAACAAAAACTAATCCCATGAACGATTTTACTCACTTGAATTTCTGTGGTATTTTTAGTACACTTACTATAAATATATTTCCATCAAATACGTCAACTCCTTAGCTTTCCTCCGCGCTCCTTTCTTCAGCGCAAAAATATCCAGCAACATTTTGGCGCAATATTCGCGTAAAATACACGCGGCCTCCGTAGGCGAGCAGAAAGAAATTCCAATAACATTCGATACTATCGAATCTCTCGTATATGGGTACGCACGCAAAGGCGCACACGCGTGGCCTCGAGGGTTGGACCAGGGGAGGAGATGGGGGCGACCGCCTTTATCCACCCCCCCTGGGAACTCGCGTGTTTGTCCTCCCCAGGCACTGAAACACGCATGTGGGACCAGCGGCACACACTTGCCTCCACGTATTGATTCCATTCTCGTTCAAGGGACTCCTTTCTCCTTTCTCTTCCTCCTTCACCTCCTTCCTCCTCCTCCATCGCCCTGCCTTCCCTCTTTCCGTTGCTCTTCTGCTAGAACCAACCTCGTCGCTTACCTCCACCCCTCCCCGCCACACCAACCCCTCGCACGTCCCGTGATCTGAATTCTTTCTATTTTCCGTACATCCCTCGTCGTACCGCATCCGCCTCTGCTGGCACCCTCTGAACCCTCCGCTCTGTTTCCCCCCCTCCCTCTCACGAACCCCTCGACCGAGCGCGAGCTTTATTCCTTATCCGAGATTGTTACCAACGTGCATCGCCAACCCTCGCGAGTTTTCCTCTGGCAACCGACTCCCTTTCCCGATGTTGCGAAACGAGTGTCGCGCTCGAGGAAGGATCCTGCCGATCGAGGAGGCACCCTCGAAGGGGAGGGCTGCGTGTGCGGAATCGGAGTTCAGCATGCGATCCGTCTACGCTAGCCTTTGATTAGACTCGATCTGGCTGAGCCTTAAGCTGCGATCACCGATGCTTTCAACCCCCTGTAAGGTATGGGAGAGAGAAGTTGTCCCTTGGGATAATTTGTTGTAAGGAGAGATTCTTTTTTTTTGAACGATTCGGGGTGGCCTGTTTCGTGGTACTGTAACGTGTACGAATTTAGGTAAACCCTTGGGTGATATGAGGAAAATTGGGGTATGTAGGTTGATTGAGATTTTGTATGCTTAATGTGAAATATGTATGAATAATTTATGTAATAGAGTTAGTATATAGTATATAGGTGGTGTGAGATATGATAACTTGGATATTAGAAAATTAGAAGACTAGGAAATTTGAGAATTTGGAATATTTAAATAGTTTTTATTTAAATGTCAGAGATTATTTGTCGTGAGGCAATAAAGAGACAAAAATGATCATTTTTCGTAATGGAATTGCTACTGTTATAATAGTAGTTCAGGGTACAGTTGATATAAAGTCCGATTCAAAGTTGAAAAACTAGATTTTAATAAGTTAATTGCAAGTACTTAAGATTTATCATCTATAATAGTTTCAATCAGAAAATGATCTGAATTTTATACAGAGTCACGCGAATAAAAGGAGATAAAAGTATCAGCAGTAGCAATTGAATGAACACAAATCGCGAAAGCGTCTGAACAGATGCAACAAAGTTTCCCTGATCAAGGACTCATCCTCACGAAGTCTCGAGGACAATGGAACTGTTTAACAAGTGGTTGCGGGGAAGTGTAGCTGGTCCAGAAGGAAGAGGAAGCCTCGAAGGTGGTAGGAAGAAGGTGAGGAAATGGCTCTCTGGCTTCTTTGTCCTCCTCCTCCTTCGTTCCCGTTCTCCTTCTCTGTCTCTTGAATCAGCTGATGTAATTTAATTCCCTCGGAAGGAAGGCAGAGCAGCGCGTGTACCATGACCTACCCTTACACATTAATTATAAGGGGGGAAAACTACCTTCCTCTTCGCTCTGGTCTCATCTTCCTCGCGCAGCCCCACTTACTTCCCGCTTCCACCCTACCTCCACTCATCCCCCTTTCCCTTTCTTTATCTCAATCTGTTTCCCTCTCCCTTTTTACGCCGTTGTACTCGCCTTTTTGCGCGTCGGCCTATCTTGCTCGTTCTCTCATTCACGTCTCATCGCGACCTTGACTCCGACTGCACCCTTAAATGAGAGAGGGTGCCGAGCACGCCGCGGATGTAGAGCAAACGGGACCGAGTTGACTTAAGGGATGATACGCTTCGGGCAAACGAATTCTCTTCGTGTTTGACTTCGCCTTGTGTCAAAATCGAATTAATTTTAAGGTCGACTGAGAGCTAGTGCTCTTATTTCGTGAAGCGAAAATTGTGCTTATTTTTATTGGAACATTTATTTGGAAATCGATAGGGAGGAATGATTATTACGTTAGTAATTAAGGAAATAGTTTAATTTGAAAATCTAGAAAAATTGAATTTTTCAATTCTAGCCTGGGCTATTTTCATAATTATGGATATAATTAGTACTGGTTTAATAATTGATAATTAAAATAAGCTAGCGATTAGTAGTGTAACAATAACATCAATTGAATTCTGTTTCTTGAAACAAACATTTTTTGATACATTTTTAAAATATTTAGATATTCGGTTTTTAAGAAAGTAACAGTCTAAATCTAAAAGAGCAAAATAGGCAAAGTGAGTAGAATTTGTATTTCGATAAAAATTGAAGATATTAAATATGATTGCATAGCAGCTTCATATGAGAAAATGTATGAGAAATGTATGACGCAATATAAATGAACTTATTGTTAGTGTACATCAGGTGAGAATAATAGGATGGCTAGAAAAATGATTGAGTGGTTACTTATGTATGAATTGTCTGTGGCTGAAATTGAATGAATTTCTGGAGCGTATAAGTAGACTGTGCCTGAGAAATAATGTATTGCGAGGCTGCAATATGAGGAGCATGAGGACAGACGAGAAAAATTCGTACGATACTTTAAAGTCATGTTTTAGAAACTAATTTAATAACTTTTTACGAGACTATAAAAAGATATCTATAATTATTACTCTCTTTAGTTCAAACAATGGAACTTCATCATGATTCGCTGAATCATTAACCTTCACAACTTTTTCACTAAAAAATAAAATGGCAACTATTTCTCACATATACTTTCTTACTACAGGCTCACAATAGACTATTTTAATTCATTAAAAAACACACATCAATAGAATTCTGTAACATCTAAAACGTTCAATCTCTTTAACCTACCCAAAAGCCATATGTAACAAAAGCTGAGAAATCTATTAGAAACTAGCACAATTATCCTACTCTCCACAACCTTTTACACCACTGCAGCTACTCTCTCTTCCATTCCCAAATTTCCCCAGTATACAAGAATTCCACACAACAAATTTCAGATATTAGCAACACAAAGTCAAATTCTCAGCCCCTGATGGCACATCTTCCCAAAGAGAACTTCTTTCCTCAAGTCCTTTTTCTGTCCTGGCTGACAAAAATTCCGCAGTTCCCGGGGAAACCCTGCATCGGCTTCGACGCGCACCTGTCTGTCCCTGCACACCTGTACGCGCACAAACGGGGCGTAGCTGGCGTACGTTCACGATTCTCGAGACGAAGCCAGGGACATATCTACAATATTGGATGTACGAACGAGGGTAGACGGGGGAGGAGATGACGCGCGCGTAGGGGGGTTGGAAAACGGCGAAGGAAAGGAAAAAGAGGAGGGTCGAAGGAAGAAGGAACGCGGCGGCGACCTGGGAAGGAAGCGGAGGGTGGCTCGGAAGCGAAGAACGAGAAACACGCGGGAAGAGAAGGGCCGAAGGGAGGAGAGAAGGAGAGAGGGCTGCGGATGTCGGGACGTCAGTGTCGGAACTGCGGGATGCGAAGAGAGGAATAGAAGTCCCGGTGGTTCCCAGGGGGTGAGCAAAGTGGAATGAGTGAGTAGAATCGCGGAATAGGATGGAGTCTAAGGGTGCGCCGGTGACGCGGGACTCGTACGCTCCCTCGTAGTCACCCCCTTCACCTTGCTGTCCCCATGAAATGCTTCCTATACGACGTATTTCGGGAGAGAATTTTCCAGCAGTCTGTACGACTGAATTGTTTAGAAAGAAGGTTCCCAGCGATGCTTGCTTACGATGAGACTCGGCTAGGAAGCTGCGAGTATTTGGTGTTATGCTGTTTGCTCTACCTTCTTGGAGTTCTAGACACAGCGACGCTGACCTAAATGAAGACTGAAGCATTCTAACTGAGGTACAGTGACTCTTGGAAATATAGTGACATAGTAAAAATAGCAGGGGTTCAAGTTCTTCACGCCTCTGATAATGAGTGTTTTGGTAGCTAATAAGATCCTCAGGAGTGACTCAAGTGGGGTAGTAGCTCCTTGGAATCCTAGACTAACACTGTTCATAGGATAGCTTGGGAGTCTTGTGAGTGTTAAAAAAGTAAATATGGTTAAATAAGATACAGTCTTGAACCAAGTAGCAGAGAACATATCTGGCGACTTGCACCCACAAGGGTATTGCACAACACTCCACTTTAATGAGCCTCACCACTTTCACCTAAGGCTTTATACACAGTATAGATCGGTATAGAATGGCATTTTTCTTAGGTGTTCTCACCGCCGTTATTAACAATTAATAACGCGACGCCTGATTCGAATTTAGAAGAAAAAGAGCGAGCTGGTAATCTGATTTCTAACCAGAAAGGCGAAGCAACGGCGTATGATTCCCGGCAAAGCCGATTTCCGAGGACCATTCCTCGCTGGCGGAAAAGACGTCGAACGAGGAAAGACGAAACGAGCTCGTATTTATCCGGGCATATATGTAGGTTACGCGCCATCCATGTCGCAAGATAGATAACCCTGGAGGATTTCGCTTTTCTGAATTCGACTTTAAACCGCTCGCAGACGAGTCGACAGCCTTCTGCCAATGACGTCGACTCAAGCCTCCCCCGGCCCTTTCTATTAGGTTACCTATCCTATCCTTCCTATTCCTACGATCCTCCTTTTTTCCACTCTCTTTTTCTCACATCGCGAGCGGAGGCATGCGTCTATCTGCCAAGTTCCTTTCGTTCGAGGCTGGCGGCTGCTGATGTGCCTTCGGGTTCAGACGGACGGACAGACAGCAGCAGACATACGAAATCTCGTACCCCGCGCCTCCTTCTTACCCTCCCCTTTCGCCCCTTCTCAAACCCCCGCCCCCTTTTGCCCTGGCTGTTTCTTTCCGCGTCTGTCTCTCTTCCCCGTACCTCCTGCACTCCACGCTTATATCGGCTGAAAGACGTCGACTCAGCTTCCAACCCTCTTTCCATTCCACCGTCCATCGACCCTCTCCTGCTCCTGTGCTACGTCTCTCCTTTTCGCTAGACCCCGCGTATGAGGCGAGGAATTCGATTCTACGCTACCACGTCTCGAAAGAGTCCTCGCGGATACCCAAGAATTTTTTACTTTCGACTCTGCCACCGTGTTAAGGTTCTATAGCTGGGGGGATATTAATCTGGGAGGATGACGATGTCTTTTGGAGGCTGGTGGTGCTTGTTGTGGAAATTGTAGAAAATTTGTGTTAATAGAGGTTTCAGTGGAAAGGTGGATCAGAGGGAATTTAGGGCGAAGATGATTGAAGTATGTTGATATTTGTGAAAAATATGCTTAGGGTAGTTGGGACTAAGTTGGATTGTAGTTTCTTGGTTTTACTGAAGCTTGGACACGAATTTAGAGTTTTATTTTTTATCTGAGTGTGTGATCTAGGGTAAAGGAAACATTTTTGGATTATTCCTGAATTAAAGTGCCAATATATTAGTAAGCTAGGTATGAATTAATTATTGAGTCAAGCGTGTAAAAGGCATTACTAGTAGAATGTGCTTCACGTCATGGCTTGGTGACGCATAAAAATGCAGTGTATGCTCGCAAGGAAAACAGGAAGAGAACTGACGAAAGATTCGAAGGCATCGGACGTTAAATAGGAACGCAAACGTTCTAACTAAGTCTGAAATACTCCGAAATGCTCCGCGGTGGGCGGACGAGCTCTACGTGTTCTGAGAATCTTCGGCTCGTAACTGAATTTTCCTCGTGAAATATTCACCCTGCATACCTACGCCCCGTACATATCACTACGAATTCACCCGTTCTCGGCCTCACCCTTCGCTTCTCGCATTGCGTATTATCCTTATTTTCTCTCTCTTGCGCACTGTTCTGATCGCCGTTCTAATTCTACGACTGATCTTGCTAACCCGCTTTTGGCTAATCTTCAACTAAAATTTTGTCTGTCTATAATTCATGATTCTTTAAATACTCTTGCGTAAGATGAATAATTTTATCACATTTTTAGAGATAGTTTTCGACGCTTATAATCAGAGATTTGATTAAGGGAAAAACAGTTTATTAATACTAATACTAATTTAAAATAGATTTCTTAACTATATTGGAATCAATAACTAAGACACATTTAACACACATTAAAATGTAGTAAAAAATTGATTGTTTAAAATTAAAAATGACGAGATATTTATGTGGAATATTTTCTTCACTTAATTAAAAATGAATACTTCCTGACTCGTGACAGTTTTCTAAAAGAAGTGCATCAAGAATCCTTTTCTTCTACTACTTCAAATCTATAAAACATCCTCTTCCTCCCACTACAAACTAAACACCAATAAATTAAAGCTCGATCACATTACCATCCACCTGTCTCAGGTTTCAATATCACGACCCTGTCCCTCCCACGCGTTACATAACGTACAACCCCGAGCACCTCGATAAAAGAAAACCATAAAGAAAAGATACAGAAAGAAGCAGAGCTTGAGTTGAATTTCATCCGGTAGTTAACTCAGCCCCGGCGAAGAAGAAGACGCCGATCGGCGAGGAGGGAAAAGCAGAGCCGAGATATCGAAAGAGAACAAAGAAAAAAGAGGAAAGGGAGAAGCGAGGCACGAATAAGGAGAAGCTGGGGGGGGGGTCTGGGACAAAGGGGTTTGTATCGAAAGTCGGAATGCAAATGCGAGTAACATCGACACGGCATCTCCATTCGAACGGTCCCTAAATTTGTCCCGGCATTCTTTTCATCCCTCTTCCTTCAGCTCCGCGATCCTGAATACGTACGAAGACACGAACAGACACAGGCACACGTGCACGAACGGAGCAGTACACAAGGCTGAGCATATTCTTCCGCCAGAGAAACGAAAAGACACACACGTAAGTCTCAGAGGAGGGTAGGAACCCCAATCAATAGGAAGTGTGGCGTTTCGCATGACAATCAACGATCAAATAAGAGAAACGTCAGTCAGCCTGAACGCGCGCCCGAGTCTTCCTTACAATCGCCCACGGATCCTCTTGTATATGTATGCACTATGATTTACAGGGTATACGCCCGGTTAGTTGTCACGCGATTCGACGATACAATTTCATCGGGCCGCTATGTCGCGAAATTCGTGGAGCTCTTGAACGAGATAGGAGGTTCTTGTTAAATGAGACTCGTGTCGTAAAATAGTCAACGATTTCCACGAGAGGATTATTCTGTGATGAATATTGGTATATTTCAAGTGAATTTTGATATGGAAGTAGAAGAATGCTGGAAATGATCTCCATTATAAAATGTCGGAATAGCGTGAGCGAGGTCAACATAGAGGCATATAGAAAAGGGAATCAGATAAAGTCTGACCCTGTTTCTGCAGAGAGTTTTGCGAGGCAGTTTAATTCTGTTTGGGTTGGTTTATACCTGATTTTATGATTAATGAAATAGTTGTGGGAAGGAACATTTGTTTCTTCAAATACACTTTAAAACAATTTCTAACAATTTCTAACAATTTCTAACTTTCTAATAATTTCAAACAATTCCTTGTTTGTATAATCGCTTTTAGATACATTCGATAAATAATACTCAAGGCTGATAAATACACGCTGAAGTTCGCCAATATGTCAGGCACCTCTAGAACTTCACAAAAGGGGAAGTTGAGACTTCCCAAGTTGTACCTATCTCTTCCTAACTTCATAGACTTTCTGGAAGACCTGACCTGCACCCATGACCCACACTTTAGAGATCACCTGCCACTGGCTCTCTTCTAGCCTCTCTTCAATTCATTTTCAGTATAGATTTAGTTTCTCTCCAATCTCTAAACGTCATTACAATATTTTATGTATACAAAACGTCAATTTGCTTTATCAATTTGGGCTTGACATTTCTCATGGAACGTTAAAGAAGGCAACGCGCTAAATTGCTTACAAAAATGCAAGAAAACTCGCTGTCTCAGGTGGAGCATCAAAGTTGAGGACAGAAGACTGATCATGAAAAATGTGGAGACGGGACGAGACGAAACAAAAGATGAAAGAGTAAGAAAGGAGGAAGAAGACACACAGAATCGCGGGATGATTGGATGGGCGGTTTACAGAGAGCCTCCTCCATATTCTCATGAGCGAATTTTTCCTGTTTTGTCGCCCGATTGTTTGTATTCGATCAAAATTCTATTATTCTTAACGTGCACGGGATGAGAGAACATCGACAGGAAGCTCTACAATCTTCTCGATGATGTACTGTGAAGGAAACGACGCGAGACACCATGTGTTGCCCCCATTATTTCACTGTGACTTTCTTATAAAATGTATCATATGAGGCACCGTTTCCACTGACGTTTTCACGAAAAATTATGAAAGATTGTATCCTATAAAATATTGCCAACGAATTAGAAGGTTTCTTAGACTGGAATGGAACATAGTCACAAAACAATTTTTATTACTTGTTCATGGCTTCTAGTAGTGAATAGAATTTGATTATTAAAACTTGAATTTGACTAATAGGTACATTTTTGAGGTGCTGTAAACCATCAAAAAATTATTTTTATTAATTTCACAAATTCTATATATTTTTTGAAGGGAACTAAGAAGTTATATAATTATGTAACAGAATAAGAAAAAGAGAAACCGATAGGTTGGGCTAAGAGCGCATCAAAGCGACCATGCTTCACAAGAGCCATGCTCGCTGCAAGAGAGGCAAAGGGCGACCTTCGGAAAATAAAATCCACCCCCTTTGCCTGAGCCACCCTTGGTAGCTGCGTCTACGTCGGGATACAAAAAAAGGGACTTCGCTTAAGTTTCAGGAATGTGAACAGTGGTTAAATTACAGACACGGGAACTAGAGACGAGGGCAAAGGGATTGGAGCGATCGTTTCGGCTGGCGGCACCTTATGAAATTACCGCGAATGCAGAAAACTCTGACTTGCTAGGCCGTCTTGAGAGCAGTCTCTTAGAAAATCGACGATATGAAACACTGGCTCGTGACGAAAGGTAAAAGAAACAGTGCAGGGGTGAGATGGGGGTGAGAACTTGACTTTGACTTGGCAAAAAATATTGAACTTAGCCGACTGGAAGATCATAACACCCTACGGGCCAATTCAATATGTGTAATACTTTCAGCTGTTAAAAGAAATTCTTTTAAAAATTCTACGTTTTTCTTGTTTCCTTATTGCGATTTTTAGTGAGAAAAGGTAGATTTTAATGAAAAACTTCAGGATCTACCTGTAGTTTTATGCATTCGTAACGATCAATTTGCTTAGGATAAAAAGTAAATGTATATTTAAAAGACAAATTGTTCACACTCTTTGAATATATTAATAGACCTAGTATCAAGAATTTGAGGTATGTTGCTAAAAAAGTAAATTTTTTAGGCAATTTAATTTAGTATGTGAATGATACAGTTCAAAATAGTATGTAAAATTCTCAGAAAATATTGAAATATGTAAGAAGAAACGTCACACGATCTTGGTAATTTTGCATCGCAAGATTTCACACAGTTGCCATGCATCGCCAAGCCGCTTACTCCAATATTTGTCAACATGTCTCGCATGCTTACTGAGAGCATAAGTTGCTCGAGTGTAAAAGCTTCTTAAATCCCCAATTACTCGGATCTACAAGCCGACACTTTTGTTACATAATCGTTTGTTACGTCGACGTACCAACAGATCCTTCCCTGGCTTTCTTGTCGGAGATCCTCTTATTGCTGTAACAAGTCAACTTATATGATGCCTCCTACATCATAAAATTCTTGCAAATCTCCAAAACATCTTGCCATATTTATTTCTTTACCTTTTTCTCAGTATATTTTTCGTAGCCGTTACTTGATAATATTAACAATTTGTTTTACGACAATTATAAGTTGCAAATTTTTTTATATTGGATTTATAATAAAACATTAATTACTTTGTAGATTATGATAAAAGTGTAGGAAAGTATTCTGGATAAATAAATTTGTCATGAAGCTGAACTTATTTTGAATTTTTAAGAGAAAAGGAGGATGAGTGAAAGAAGATGACGTCGTGAGGGTGACAGATCTATATGCAGGATTATAGAAAATGAAATGAGACAAGCGTGAAATGAAGGCAAAAGACCAATCGAAATGATGATTTCAAAGTAGGTACATTGTATCTTGAGTTTAACAAATTTCTATAAACTTGAATAATTGTATCAATAATTACACAGTCCTTCTTCCTTATCACTAATAATCACTGTACAAGACTAATACGATTTTGGACTTGTACAAAGAAAAATAACGAAAACTGAAGAAACTAAAAAAAGTCACTACACATCAGAGTATGTAACAGAGAACAGTCTCGACAAGATAAGAACCAAAAACGTTAAACCAGCCTCTACAATTAAAGATCAAGAGCTGTCCTTTCATACATCGTCGAGCAATGGTGGTCGTGTCAGGTCGATGAGGAAAACGCATCCAGGAAGGAATACCGTAGAGAAATAAGGTTTACTGTGAGAGATCGACGGTATCTAGAGGCTGGAGGAACGTAAGGACGAGGATAAAGAAAGTGGATGGTTCAGAGGCGCGAGTAGATGTGTGTGGGAGGGTTTGTGGCTGAGGAGGCGAGGCAAGCATGCGAGGGGATGGTGGATGGTAGGTTCCAAGAGTGATAGATTGCCTGCTCGCGAGGACGAGGCAACCACTCTCCCAGCAGCAGAGGTGATCTCTCTCGAGAAAGCTCGAGCTTTCTCTCCAGGATCAGGAGAAACGGAGGAGGAACGAACGCTCGGCGATGGAACGATAGAATGTATCATCGTATGATTTATTATCGGTGGCTGTCTTCGAGCAACCATCTCGCATCCGCAGCCAGTTTCAACCCCCTGACTATCGCTGAGCCACCGCAGACCTTCGTCTAACCGCGCGCGGAGCGACTCTCTTTCTCAGCCTTATCTTCCTCGGTCGCAGTGGAAAATGGGTCTGGGCGAGTCATTGAATGCTCGCGGGGACGTCAGACTGTGAAGAAGTGCCGTCCGGAGCCGACCGAAAATGAAATCGAAGGATAATGGGAGAGGCTCGCCGCAGAAACGTCGAAATCGGAGTTTAATGTATGTGGGATGGTGCAATGGTTGCGGGCAGATTTTGGGACCATTCTGTGATCCCTTTTTTTTGTATTTAAACAGAAAAAATCTTAATGTAAACCATTATCTACTGTACAAGATAACTTTAAAATAAGAATTCTAAATTAATCATTTCGTATCATTTTATAATTAGTTTGAAAAGAGGCCAACAATTTATTAATATAATAAAATCTAATCCCAAGCAGCAAGTGAACAATAATTTAAACTAATTCAAGTACTTGTAAAATTAAGCACAGATTTAGTTACCTACTTCAATCCTTCAAAATTACATACCATCACAATAAAACAATTAATTTAATCTTCCCCATTTTGCTGCAATTCCTCGCCTCACTATTCTCGCATGATTTAAACTTGAAAGGGTTAAGTGCATCCTACGATGCAATCTCTAGGTATAACACCTCCCCTGCAAACTTCTAAAGCCACATTCTTCGAGAAGCAGCAAGCTGCCATCGCAACTCGTCAAAACAACCCGTTAACCGCGACGAAATGCCGAAAGTGCATGCATAGTGAGGAAGATTGATCGCGAGTTCAATAACTGGTTCGAATTTTATTTTATCCCCGTGCAAGTAGAACGCGCGGGTGATGAATCGAGGGAATCGGGCGACTCGTTGAGAGCTCGGTAATGGATTCCTCCGTGTATGACGACACGCGTCCCATTTTCGGATTCGACCACGAAATGGTTTTACTCGGCATAAGGAGGTGTGGCAGGGCTGACGAGTCGCTCAGAAACTCCAGGCCCAACGGGCGTGTAATCTATGGAGGGTGTTTATGTGTTGACGGAACGTTTACACCCCCGTAGATACGGAGCTCTTTAGCATGTAGACAGAATGTGTACACGCGCCCTGAAGAGATAGGAGTTTGGATATTGATAATCTTCCGTGACGTGAGGAAGAGGCCCACCCACCTATTCCACGCCGCCCTTTCCTATCACTCGACACCCCTTTCTGATGACGCCACCGCCACCGATCTTTAGGCTCGGCCATAGATAAGCCAGGGACGTAAATGGCCAGAAGGTGAAGACGATGAACGTAAAGCAGCCGCGTTGGCGACTATCTGCAGCCTCATTGTAACATCGGACGTGAGCTGCGCTGGATCGAAATGCGATATACTCGTAAAGAAGTATATTTCGTACGTTCAAAAGTATCAAATTTTATGCCTCGCAATACGATTTTATGTACTTACGTACTGCTAGCTGGAATAATGGATACTGATACGTTGAGGTGGGAGGATGTTTCAAATAGTCAGACTGAGAATGGAAGAAACGATTCTACGTGCCTTGCAAAACTGCAAATAAGCTACATAAAAAAATAATAATTAAAATTGCATGAGAAACTTTTGTTTCGAACAGTACAATCCGAAAGATAAAAGAAGTTTTTATTAAGTGGAAAAATATTCGATTTCATGTTATATCAACTTAATAAAAGACCTGATTTTCCTGTCACATCTAATACATTCGATTTCTTGCCAGAAACTCGAGCGTATCTCATTTAAAAGCAAATTTACACGGCTATAAAATTTTCATTGCGAACAGGATGATTTTTCGTGGATTTATTTTACAAACAGCCTTCAATTTCGTGTATTTTACGTGGTACATAGATGTAACTTTTTCATGTGAACGAAGTCTAAGTGCAACGGGGATCACGATCTTTATCGATCGACGTGTTCGTTGATACGAGTATATAGACGCGATCGAAGATTGCGGAAGCTTGAAAATTCGTTTTCACAAAGTGCCATTTCGGGAACGAAGCGGCCATGTTTCATCGAGCAGCGTAGAGCACGTTGTGGATGTAGATAGGGCAGGAACAAATGGCTCGATATAGCGGAGACATTCCGTGCCAAACCCCTCGTCGGCTATGGTGCCCCATAAACGTGGGTGAACATTTTTCAAAAAATCTTTTGCTTTATGTCGGCTCGCAAAAAAATTCTCGAAGAATTTTTAGTTTACGACACACGCTTTACTTATTGAATCTCATTATTGACTTCTTCTACTTAATTTCTTTCATGCTTCGTTACTATTAATAGCATATATTTATTTTTTTCAATTTTATCTGCAGAATCTTGTACAAGATACAATCAAACTGATATTAATTTCGTGGAGTGAAAAGAGTAGATTTGACATGAATACATATTTACTTCAATTGAATCTACGCTGCACTAGTAGAATCGTCAATAGTCAGACAAAGTAGAATAAGCGTTTCTCATGTGTTAACTATGTAGTATGTATAAATTGTTGACTAAGTTCGATCACTGGTACCTGAAATATACTCTAAAGACAATGTTTGACGACTATTAGATCTCGTAAAGTCTCACCCCAGCGTACAGTACCTGCACACCTCCATATATCTATTAACCAAATCATAAATCTATTTTAAATTCAAAGATACCCCTCGATCCGAAATTAATGGCGCATCGATCAACGAAACTCTCCTACTTCGCGTAGAATGTGCGCCCCCTCCCTCCGTATCTCGCGCTTTTTCTTATCCCTACGCTCGTAAGGGACGTCGAAAGTTCGGCCGTTGCAGCGATTCAGAATTTTTATGGCGCCGTTACCGTTCTGGCAGTGATACCGACCTATACGCGTCGGATCGAACCAGCGCGCCACATCCTTCGTCGAATGCCTCACGTAGGACACGTTCACCGTTCGACCATACGTGGGAGAGCCAAGTGGCGGCGGACGCTTCTACACGCACAGGAAGACGCGCCCCGCCTCGAGGCCCCGCGTCAGAAAACTTTTACGACACCCTCACCGGCGTTTATGCCCCGTGTAAATCTCGCTAATTCCATGGACTTTGTGCGGAGGCATACCATGACCTTTCGTCGTTCCCTGGCTCGCTGCGACGGTTCACGAGCTACGGTCTCCGCGGCGCGATAAAACACGCAAAACTGCGACCGCTAACAAACGGGAATCACGCTCGTCTCGTTTTACACGATTTTCGTGACCCGAGCCATTCGGTTTACGCCACCACTGTGCTTTCGCGAGGACCAGTGTTTCGTGTTTCTCAGGGAAATTGTTCGGGGAATGTGGACCTTGAGTTGATGAATTGTACAGCTGTGACATTATGCTTTTACGAGCTGGGGTATTTAGCCTTTATCGGACGGGGTGGGCTCGGTGTATTTATACTGACTGAGTTTTTTTAAATTTGGTGTTACGATACTGGTGAGGAAATTGTGGAGACTGATGAATGAAAAAGTTGGGGAGTTTCTTTATAGTAATTCGAGGTTTAAGGTTTAGTATGGAAGGTATTCGTGGTTAATTTGTGAGAGTTAAAATTCTAAAGGAGTGTGAATTTTCTGCTTTGATTTCGTCTTTATAGACTCGTTATTGTATCGCTATAATTTGCAATTATGTGGAGCGAAAGAACCCTACTTGCAGGTAGTGTTACTCACAGTTCTCCTTAGAAACTCCTTTCTCTCTATAAACTCATAAATCCAGTCACAAGTATTTTAATATTTATCTAATTTCGCTTCATACCATCTACATAAAAGCTCATTTCTGTTAAAAGGACGCTGTATTAATGTATACACCTGGCAGTTCTTTTACTGAAATTTGAATAAGTTTTTAAAAGAAATCCAAAAAATTAGAGGATTAATTCGCCTAAGAGGAGGTAGAACGTTTGTGTACATCCTTTATCGAACAGAAAATTGTTGTTTCTACACGATTGTGCTCATGCAGGAGCGTTCCCGCGGTGAATTCCCTTTTTCCTCTGCTTAGACGGTGCTCTATTACTGAAACGATTCGCGAGCAGACCGTAGCATTCTTTCAACTTTTCTCGAATCTGTCAAGTTCAGCCAGCGGCTGAACCGGGTTTTCTTTCTTTCACGTCCGTGTTCCCCCGTCAGCCGGAAGCAGTCCCATACAGAGGAGAGGCGTACGTGTGCCATTGCACTCGCGTATTCTCGCGAATTTCCATACACACGCCAGGGAATCAACGTGTGTTCGTCCGTGTGTAAAATGCGAGACGCCGCCTGCAGCAGCCACTGTATTTACCCATATCGCGAGTTTCTCGATAGTTGTTGTTTCCAAATAGCGTTTCGTCAACGTCAGCCGGTTTCGCGAGTTTCACCCCTACCCCCCTCGTTCCAAGGGAAGCAAAAACCCTCGCAAGAAGAAGAAGAAATCCATTTTTCACGAGATGCCGTCTCTTATGTGCCTATATGCCGAGTGCCATACGATAAGTTATCCTTTGAAACCGTCGACTCACTGTTACCCTATTCTTAATAAAGCGGTGAAAAATAATCTTCGATTGAAAGAAGAACCAAGAGAAAGTGGCACGTCAGTTATAAAAAGTAATTTAGGAAAAAGGAGCACGATTTTGATATTGTAATGACAATATAGAATAACTATCTTGAAATATGTGGGAAGAACTTTGAGATTGTTACAAGAGAGGAGCACAGTGTGGGTGATGATTAGATAAGTAAAGTTAATTACGAGAGCTGAGTTGTAACAAGATTTATAGAAACAAGAAACTGCCTTTTTATTACTTTTTCTCCATGTTTCGAAATACTTTGTACAAATTATCTGAAAATAATATGCATAAAAAATATTGAGTAGATACTGAGGGAAGGATAGCTTTCTAAAATTTGTTGAAGTGTAACCCATCATAAGATTACAAAGTGTTGCGCTAAAAATGAAGTAGTCTTCCATTTCATTTAATATTTTATCTTCACATTTTTTAAGACTGTAAGACTTTAGTCAACAATAAACTCTGAACACTGTTCCTGCAAAATACAGGAAGCAGAAAGGAGACTGCCTTTGAACCGAGCACGCAAGAGCATAGGAGCGCGCTCTGACTCGCGACCGTATTTTCTAAGCTCGTAAATAAGATATTTTATCAAAGTGCACTCTGAAGAATGCAAGGCGGCTGGATGGTAAGTAGACGAGAAAGGAGAAAACAAAGAGCAAGAAGACCATCCGAAACACGCATCTCTCATACGTCAGATAGAAAATCAATACCGTCTCAGCATCTCTGAGCCCATTTCCCGTACTGCCACATGCAGTGCTGCCAACGTGGAACGAGACGTTCACCGAAACGAAATATGTTCCCCTTTCCGTGCACGGAACTCGAGGAATCTTGGCTTTTATGGCGTTCTATGTCAGCCACGCGAATATCTTCGCGTTTGCATTTCGAAGAATAGAAGTAACGAAATAATGAAAGAAGCGATTTCAGAAGCGAGAGGAAATTTGTACGATCCTCTCGAAATAAATTTGAAAAGAAATGTATCTAAATGGTTTCCTTTGCCATGGAAATCAAACGAGAAGGCGAACGAAAGGAATTCCCAGTGATTCGAGAGCAACGATCGACCTTAACCTTCGCGTAATCGTGGACAGGTGGTTGATTACTCGCCGCGAGGGGTGCAAAAACGGGGTGGCAGCTGTGCCAGTCGGTTATAGTGTTCAATAATTAAGTGGAACCTGTTGCGCTTCTCGCCCTCACCACCACCCTCAACTAACCTCGACCAGCCACCCGCCGACGTATATCTTTGCGCCAGCGAACGCCCATCGTCGGAATTCATTATTCATGCCAATTAAATCTCACTGTTCATTGAAACAAAGCTCCACTTTATCGCAAAAGTAGTTTTGAACATTCCTGAGTACTTTCACTAGTGTTTTCGTTTTTTGATCAGTCAATCTTATTATTGGACAAGGAATTAAAAATGGAAATTCAGAATATTTTATAAGTTCCTTCACTATAACATAATTGTTAATTTTTTTTTAATGTTACCAATATGAATCTCTTTTTTATCACTTGAATGAAAATGATATATTCATAAATATTGAAGGTACAAAAATGCTCAATTAAAATAATATCTAATTTACATAATAGAAGAGACACTTCTTAATGAAAAAAAAAATGGAAAAATTGTATGAGAGAGAAAACTGCAAAGTTTCCAAATTTACGAGTTCTATTATTCAACTTCAGAGACGAATAATTTTACCCACATCAGCAAGTCCTTTTGACCATCCACTCGACCTTAAACTCCTCAAGATAATTCTTTAACTTAAACTCACATTCCCCTTGCCCCCCGATTTCCATAAAACGTCCCATTTTAAAAAGGACCTCGATTTCACTGGTCCATTCCTTCACCCCTAGCTCGAATGACCATCTTTTTGAAAGAGAAATCCTCCGTCGTCAAATGATGAGCTCTCAACTTGCCAACCAGGGTGGAAAGCATCGTCAAAGACCTGCACGCTTACATGTACAAACACTGAGGGTTTGTATTCTTGAGGAGAAACTTACGCTTCGCCAACCAGTCGACGGAGGAACCACCCTATCCAGGTTGCAATTCACTATATACACATTTTCAGGGCATACCTTTCTGCTCATATATTATATTGGTCTTCGTACATAGAGAATTTTCCTCCCCTATTCTCCCCTAGATCCATCAACTTTTCTTCTGTCGTTGATGCGAACCTACCGCTATCATTTCGTCAGCCGACGACCCAATTCTAAGCGTCTTTCAAGTTTTACCATCAGTCAGCGAGATTCAAACATGCCTAAGGATCAATCCACTCTTTCGCGAAGGAAAATCCACCCTTTTTCCCTGTACAGTCGTCACACATGATATTAAAGAAAATACAGTACCATTTTAATCATATCATATTCATGATAATAATTTGAATTACTATTAATATTAATGTTAGAGTAAAATT
The DNA here is from genome assembly GCF_051401765.1 of Calliopsis andreniformis. Taxonomy (NCBI): domain Eukaryota; kingdom Metazoa; phylum Arthropoda; class Insecta; order Hymenoptera; family Andrenidae; genus Calliopsis; species Calliopsis andreniformis. Next base: position 8,848,728 of record NC_135063.1, read on the forward strand.
TCTTTGCGAGCAGTAACTTGTAAACTTTTCTGTACTTTCATTTTACCATGAAGTAGGTATACAATTTTACGTAAGCATTATTAGTGGTACATACTACTTAAAAAGAAGAAAATAGAAAGAATAGGACCTGATGAGGTTAGAATTAATTGTTTTCTTAATAACGCAATTTTTCGTAGGCACTATGATTGACTCATACTACTTAAAAATAAGAAAGAAGATGGGATAGCTTGAAAAGGCTGAATTTTTTCTAACGATCTCATGTCTTTCTAGCACAATTTTATGAAGGCATTATTAGTGACATATACTACTTAGAAGCGGAAACAATTAAAGAAGTTGACATAAATATAAACTCTTCATTTTTCATATAAAACTTGTACCGCTTAAAAATACAAAAGTTCCAGAAGAAAGGATAGCTCCAAAAGATTGAATCTTTCCTCACAACTTGATCTCTTTCTAATACGTACAATTTCACAGAGGTGTTATTACTGACACGTACTACTTAAAACCAACAAAATGACAGAAACTGTAACACGACAAGATTGTACCTTCTCCCTCAGCTCGTTATCGCTTTCTAAAACAAGAATTTCGAATCACCATTCTGTAACTCGTATTTCCCGTGCCTCTCTTTCCTGTTTCACAATTCCTGCCTTATTCCTCGCTTTTCCTGCGTTTCTAGCTCGCCATCGTGCAAGCCAGCCTAGCGTACACCGACTTTCCTTATCCTCTGTTTCTTCGCTCGGTAATGGCCCTGACGTCTGCCGGAATACGCGAAATCCTATTTGGACTCTCCACCCTGCCGCCCCTGAATCCTGCAGGAAACGGAACGTAGACGACAGAGGGACGGGAGGGGGGGGAGGAGGGAACGGAGGACGGAAGAGGGAGAGCCGGTGCTCTTCGACTTGAATTTCAGAGGAACGAACGACCCTTGAGAAAACTATACCGACGGAGGTCCTTAGTGTTCTTACATGCTCGAGGAGACGACGACGTTTCGCGGGACGGTCATGTGTGTACTGAAAAAGCATTCGTAACGATGGAAACGGTCGTGGAGCTCTGTAGAGCCATTAGGATCGACGTATAAAAATGTTTCCCCAGGAATCCGTGAGATGCTCGTTTCGCGATGGCTCGCGTCGCATTGTTAACGGTACGAATGTAGACAAAGCTTGAAAACTTAAACAACCCTTGACTCTCATGCTAGATGGAATTGCAGACGAAAATTCGACTTTGTTTTTTCATATTAAATAATTAGGGTACTGCAAATGTGCATAATTGAGTAGGTAAAGTTATTGTGTTCATGTTTTAGACTTTCAGTGAAACAAGCTAGAATAAATCAGTAGGTATTTCTTACATTTATCTTGAAAAAATGTTCATACAGATGGATAGTAAATTATTGGAATATTATTATGGAGTAGGAAGTTCCAGCTTAAGTATACTTGCTTTATATTGCAACTTTACAGACCATAGTGTAAGAAAAATTCCAGTTTTAGATTTGTAATAAAAGTAGGTACATAATTCCATAAAAAAGAGTGAATTTAACATTGATATATCTCCATAGAAATATTATGTACCTTTTCAGATCTATAATTCATACATGAACCGTCCATGCAACCCTTCGAACAATTTGAAAAATACGTTCGTACACTTAAACCAGAAATATCCTACACATGAAATTGAACATCAAAGTCAAAATGATCCTTGCGTGACATAAAATCTGTTATTTGAGGCAGCAGACGTCGAAAACCAGAGTTCCAATTTTCTCCGAGGAATATGGGATCATAAATTCAAGCCAGGAGCTTGCTCGACATCGTCCTTAATACTTCTCTATAAGAGCAACCACGTGTGTGTGGCTACGAAATTTCAACGTTTCATTGATATCAATGTCCATAAAGCACCGATAATACGTGCATAATAGCCAGCTTGATATAAAAAAAGAGGCCGAGACAGCAGAGAGGCGAATGTGAAAAGGGATTCGCCTTGAATAATATGATATGGGAGATCGGGATGCGCCAGAAGAGGACTCGAGGATGGGGTGGGGGTAGGTGGCACGAGGGGTGGTATCGCGAAACGATGGCTGGAGACGTAAGGAGATGGAGAAGAAAGCAGCACACTGTATGTCGCAGTAATCTTTTACGGTGTATCTCGCATCACGCTGCCGTGTGACTTTCATTGCTGATTCTACAGGTCGTCTCAATCATCTTTAACGTACTTCTCCTTTAATTCATTCAGTCTACTTCTTCCTTACTTCCCAATACATAACCTATTTTTCAGAATTCTTTCGACCGAGATCGCAATTGACCTATCACATATAATTCATACAATATCTTTTCTTAACTATTTTTAAACAGACACACATTAGAATTTCTTGATAAAGAATAGCTAGTAGTAAATAAAAAATAACAGCTGTTATATTAGATGCTATAATAAACTCTGTATATTCGTTGCTTGAAATATTCTACTTGTTTTTGGAGCATAGTATTATATACAACAAATTTCAAAAAAATATTTCTCATTCAGATTTCTGAAAATTTCACAAATTTCTCATGTCGTCATCCACACTGACTAATCATTATATCGATTATTAATATTATTACTCGACTGTTATTCGTTATATTTTGCGTTAAAACGACCTGTAGACGTAGACTCGACCGAAAGGCGGACTCGAAAAGCTCCATTTCCAACGTGAGCTCTCTTGGGATAAAGGATCAAGGATCCTGGACGCGATGCACACGTATATCCTTATCTTATATCCCTGCCAACCAGCCCGCCCTACGCCGCCTTCCTCTTCCACCTTTCCTCGTGCACTCCTCCTCTCGCATCCCTATGTTACATCCAAGTTTCGCCGAGCGGCGTGTCCTGTGCCTGCCTAATATCAAGCATCATCGCTCATCCCTTATATATCCTGTACCCGTTTCTTAAGTACCGCTCCGACGGTCCAACGTCTCGACATTCTACCGTATTACTTTGGATCGTCATTATACGAGATGTTTCAAGACGGATAGCACGAAGGGACAGGTGATTCCGAGTGTGAAGATAAGTTAGGAATGTGGAATAAAAGTCTGTCGCATTAAACTTCGTTTCCGAGAAATTGCCATTTGAGAACTTGTCGGGTAGCTTGTCTGACTCTTGACTTACCACTTTCACTGTATATTAACAGTGTTGTTTGTACACGAACAGAAGCTTATACAATGTGCAGCTTTAAAAGGTTGAACTAATTGATTCTTTGAAATATAAAATACATAGGATCGTAAATATTTTATAAAACTAACAATATCGATTTTAGTATTAAGAAAAATATATAAAAGTGTGAATTTAAAAACTAGTACTATATGAAATTGAGTTTTAAAAAAATTGTTTATTTATTGAAGAAAATTTATTTTTCGACGTAGGTATTTCAGTCGATATAGTATCGATATATAGAAAATGTAAAAAAGCAGTAGCATCTTTTCTTTTTTAAAAAAGAACTTGCCATTTTATTCTACCTGGAAATATTCGAATACTTTTGCTATATGGAAACTATTCCAGGCTCCATCTTTTTCTTCGACAGATATACACATCTGTCATGGCGCCGCGGCATCACCCCCTTTTTACCCCATACGACACACGTACTCGTGCGGGGTGCGCGGCAAGTACATAAGGAGAGGCATACATACGTGTGTACATAAAAATACATACGTACAGATAAATACACATATGTGCGTATATGTACGCACGTTCGCCCGTCTTCTTCGTCCTCTCCTTGGAAACGTAAAATTACTGGAAACGCAAAATCGATAGTCGCGATACTCGGGATCCCGTGAATGTAACGTTCGCATAGACCTAGCTGTTTCCATATTAAACCATAGAAATCAATTTTAGACAGAAATATGCATCTCGATTTAAAATTTCATTTAAAATATTCTCTATTTAAATTCAACAAAAATTGTGGTTACCTAAAATTCATTTAAGATTGCGAAAAATGTAATTTATTTTTTATTTGTTTAGTAAGTTTGTAACGTTGCATCTGTAATACATTTATCCTAGATTTTCCACCCCTAGTACGCAAGAGAGAAAAAGTGTTCCTCGTTACTTCGACCGTTAACTCGGAGTAAGTTCATTGGACGAAAGTGAAAGTAACTGCGAAGTACTTTGCGAAACTTCTTAAGGTGGGTCAGGTCTTTCCTCTCCGCGATGTTATTTCAGAGGGACGCTCGAGCAATGAGTACGAGCAGATAGATGCGGCGTATCTAAGTAAACGAGGGTGAATTACCATAATTTGTCACCTCTTTGTAGATCGTGTCACCCATAATCCCCTCATTGATATATAAATAATGTTATGTGCAACGCAATTATTAAAAGGGTCACAATTTCTACAAATTATTGTAATATTTATTTTATAAATACTGACTTGAAAATTAGATTCTTATTTGAAGCATATTTTTTGACAATTATTTTAAATTATATTCCAAGTAAAAATTGAAATTCCCATATCAAAATTGAGCAAAATGACAATGTTAAGAGAACGCAGAAAGTGTTTATTTGAAACAAATATTTCTATGAAAAAGACATTTTTGAAGTATCATTATATTTCATGCCAAACAGAAAATGCATGAAAAGAAGGTTGACGCAAAGTATTTCGCGATACACAAAATGACTTCCTGTAGGGTCTTCGACTCTCGTCGGTTCGAGGTAGGATCCTGAAGGCGTACATATTTCGCAGCCACTATCTTGCCTATCTTTCAAGACGCCTCCCTCGGGATTCTATCCTTCTAAGACCCACCCCCTTCTTTGCAACACGCGCGCTCACGCTTATGAGGGTTAGAGGGACGAACGTCACGACGAAGAATCCGTACGTAATCCCGTACCCTTCGATTCCCTCTTCAACAAGTTCAATCCTGCTAGTTAGATTTTGATTCTGGGGCTAGGTGACAGATTCAAATGAATATTATAGCGACGAAATGGAACAAGTTAAAGAATTTTCGAAAATTAACCAAAGTCATTGAGAACTAAATATCTTTGCTAAATTGAATATAATAGAAAATACTAACACGATTTTGAAGCTGTTAAAAATAATCAGTGAAGAGAAATTAAATGTTTGATCACTAAAGAATAATAAGAAATTCATTTTCTGTTGAACAATCTGATAATAAATATTTTCCAATGTAATATGATGTTAACATACTTTCTGTTACTTCCTATAAAAGTAGGAATATCATATTCATAAACTAAACTTACAAATCTGCATACCAGAAATACTTTCTCAAATGTAATACATTCATCAGGATAACCAATCTAATTGGGTCAAGGATCAGACGTAATAGTAGCACAGTCCCTACCCAAATCCTAAAAATCTAGTAAGTGAGTACAAGGTAACTGTCCCAATACCTAAACATTAAAGTTAATTTTATTGAATTTTAGTCTGAAATTCTAATGTATTAGGTAACCTAATTAAAAATAAAAACTAGTGTCATAAAGAAGTGTCCTCAGTTTCTGAGACTTCATAATCAAAGTAGGTATCGGGATATACAGTTTCAGGTTATTTATTTACATCAACGTTTAATATCTTAAGCGTTTAGGTATTAGGACATTTACCTTACTACACAAAAACTGTTATCTTCGAAGCAGAGTAAATCAAAGCTTTGCTTCTCCGCGGAAGTTCCTCCGAGGCGAGTGCGCGAGTGAAATGGATATGCGTTAACGTATGCGCAGGAAAATGTACCCGGGAAGAAGTGACAAAGTCCCAACGTATTTCGCCAAACAATTCCGTAGCTAGACAGTGTGTCTTGGTGCTTTAAGCTAGACCATCGCGCCCCATCCGACAGTATTCCCACCACCCTTGCTCTGTGCACACCCACCGGGCACTATGTTACACCGCATCCCCCTCCGCAACTTTCATCCCCCTCTTATCCCTTTTGCTCCTCCCGCGGCGGTATTCTTCCTAGCCACGATACACACAGTGGTTCGAGTAAAATAGCGAGATTATATTATTCCTAAGGTCGAGAGGGTCGCCATATTTTCCTGGCAAAAATTGTACCATCCACGATATATGCGCCTCTCCCCAGTAATAGTCGAGAAATCATGACAGCGACGTATAAGGTCCTAGAAACTCGAATGTTCAGCCGAGACATCGTTTGTGTTTATAGCTCTCTTGTGCTCGTTATTGTCTTATACATTCACTATCATGATGATCACTGGTGACACTATGTAGATATTTTTGACTTGTGTTTTTTAAAGCACTTATATAAGAGAACCTTTGCATTTGGGTAACTCAGAATTAATATAATTTATATCTGTATAAATTAAAAGGTACGAGAAACATAGAAAAATTGACGTAAATATATTAATATATAGTTTGAGGTATTTTGTATACCATTTAGAATTTTGCAGATGATAGTTATTCTATAGGTAGCTACTCTCCACTTGTTGGGCAGTGATATTCCTACAATATTTAATTAGCAGGAAATACATGAAAAATTTTCAACAGAAAACTTTGACAAAATTTTCTGATCAATCTACTCCTAAGAAACAACAGTGACCTCATCATATTATATTAAGATACTAATACCACACCATCTGAGGGTGAAACATTGCAAGCGTGTTAACGACACCACAATAAAATGTCGTCGCCACGATCCCCCGGAACCGTATTTAAGAGGCAACCCTATCTTCTCTAAAAAAGCAACGATACCGCTGCTCGAACGTAACGACGGGAAAAAGAACGGAGGAGAGAAGGAAAGTGGCTGCCGCGTAAAACGAGCCATCATCCCCCGGAGCGTCGCATCCACGAGAAATCAAGTATGGAAGAGATTTGCATGCGAGTCGAATATAAGCTTGCTGAATATCCCCTGGTATAAGTATTTCATATAAGAGGCCGCTGCACCCGCGGTGTATAAGACACTCTTCTCTCGCTCGCCCTCCGGGCCCTCCCATTTCGCCAGCAGAAACGAAAAGAAAAAACCGCCCCCGTCCCGCTCGGATTCCGGAAACCGTCGCCACCCTGCTCCCTTAGACCCTGCCGCAACCTCCTCGTCCTTCCCGCTGGCCTGGAACACGAGAAGAGAACCCAACGCCGCGAAATGTCTCGAGTGAATAGCGCACTGCCGTGGCCTGGCTGCCACTCTTGAATACCGACCCGTACGTATAGATCACGTGCTCGCATTCTGTGGATTTTTTAATAAAAATATCACTGCTCACCACCCTCCCTGCTACGTCTACGTGAATTGGTGTACCACTGGGAAGAAGTTTCGAAGAGGCTATTTTAAATTAGATGGTAGATGTCTCCTCATGATGTGCTGAAGTTTGTTGAGAATTTTCGAGTAGCTACATCAGTATCTTTACTTAGGGGTGGAACGAAACCTGACTTTAGTATCTACGGAGCAAATTAGCTACATATTTGAGAAATAAAATATAAGTTATTTCTTGTTTTCATTGCGACTACATTAATTATTTTATGCCTTTGATTGCATCTTTAAGTAATACCTTTGGTGATTCTGTAGACTGAATATAATATGGCACTGGGAACGGAGAAATTCTGGGGACCACTGGTTCACATAATTAGGAAATCGTTACAATATTCTTACACGATCTGCAAATGAGAAATATTTCATATCGTTGCTCAGTAGTGATAAAATAAAACGGGAGCCTCAGGGCAAGCGATAACACTATTCCGTTAATCAAGCTGTTCTGGAACGAAACAATATTTTTTATAACCGCGGAAGAGCGTGCTGGAATAGAAGGAGTGCCACGGAAATGGAATATCTCTCGCGCAGGAAAGAAGCTTCGAGGCGAAAGGTCGGCGGGCGGTTTGGAATATGAGAATGTATGCATGAGCCGCGCATTGCAATGTTTAATAATAATATAAATATGGCTTGGCCAAGATAGCTAGGCGCCCCGTAGGCAAATATGCCGGATACGAGTTCCTCGTTCGACTATGAAATTGACAATTCCACCCTGCTACCTTTTCACGCTTCTCACGATAGCCGCTACCTCTCGGTGTTATGGTACTTTACAAAACGTTTGGGAGAGCCTTATTTTTCCATTTTCTTCTGGACAGTGATACTCGAAACGAATTTTGGACTGTGTGAAATTCAAAAGTTTCAGAAATTGAAGAATAGAAAAAAGGTAAAGGTGAATCGAAGTATTTTAATACAGAAGATACCTTTTTACCTGAAACTTTTGTCTCAATACAAACTCCGTATTAGACTTATATTTTTCTGAAACATATTTTTTCACTATATGTTTCTAGTGCTTAATATAATTTTACTAGTAGAAACGAGAAGAACTTGAACTTGTCTTCTAAAAAGAGGGAACTAAATAAATCTTCAAGAGTATTATCTAGAAGAGTGATACTTCACAAACGATATTTTGCATAAAAGAAATAGAATGTTATTTCGCTACGATCGTAGGAAAATAACCATATCCAAAATTTTACACACTTTCGTATCTTCCAAGAAATTTAAACTATTCGAGATTGCCTGGTCCATTTCGGAGGAACGAGAAACGCTCGAAGTTCAAGGAGAGACATGAAGAATTAAACGTAATGCTCTGCCTAGCGCAATTGAAGTGCTTACAAGATTCAGAAAGATGTACTTTTATGGGAGGGTTTCTTTCTCCAGGTGAACGTAAAGCATAGTAGCTCGTGGTTCTAACTTCGGAATAGCCGACGATGTCGAAGTAAGAAAACTTGTTCAGCTGCGAACTTTTGTATCGTCGAAGAACGAGACTCCTGCGAGTATTTAGAAGTACAAAGGAACTTTTGCCAAGTGTAGCTAAAGTCGATACACATTTACCTACATTACGTAACTACAAATGAAGATTAGATATAATCGATTTTTTGTAACTCGCTTGTTAAATGCTCTGCTCTTCAATTATTGAAGTTTTTGGAACGATATTTTTTATTCAGATCCATTTTGAAACATTTCTAATAAATTTGTATGTGTGCAAGATTTTGAGAACAGTTTCCATACAGGTATACTCTCCAGAAGATCAGAAAACAAATATACATATAAGACAGTGTCAAGAACTTGTGTATGCTTTACAGGAGATTAAGAATGTTCCTAATCAGACTATTGTCACCTAACTTATACCAAAGAATACTACACAATATTACAAAATGCATGTCACTGCTAATTCAGTCCATTACTTTTGATTGATTTCACTTTTTCACAAGGAATAATTTCCACAAATTTTTTCAACAAAACATTTTCTTTGAGTCGAAACTGTGACGATATTTTACGGCACGGAATCTTCGCGTCATCCTCCCGGCCTCCTCATTCTCTCGTTCTCCAACGATTTTGTCTCTACCTTACGACCTTTCGCGGAAAGGTGTGCCTCCGAGAACAGTGGCATGATATGCAAAAATATGTGATAAGGGTGGCTCGAGTGTCTGCGTGCGCGTTCCCAGTCCGTGTGTGTACGTGTGCACGTGAGTGTGCGTCGATGTATGCGGATATGGAAAAGCCAGTGGCAACCCTATCAGAATGGAGGCCCCAGGGGGGCTCAGGGAAAAAGAGAAGAGCGACCGACCAACCAAGGCCCGAATATAGGATGTCAGGAATTTTCATATCTCGATGCCACTCTTGGAAAGTCGCGAGCTTTTTTCGAGAAAATTCTTTCTGTAGACGCGAGCAACGCTAGACACGCGATGCGCCAAGGTAAAGTGGAATCAAAGTGTACGGCCAGCATGAGAAGTTGAATCTCATCGAAGAATGCAATCTGCTGCCTAGGCAAGATGAACTAATTCGTGAAGACAATTTCCTGTGGTTAAATATAGTTAATAACCTGCGTTTGTATTTCTAGTGAATAACAGCTACAATTACACTATATCACAGATCACTTTAAAGAAAAAAAAAAACAGATTTGAGAAGTCGACAGTGAGGAGTAGACATGAAATCTCTCAGATTAAAAAACATCTCTATAAAACAAAAATAGCAGTAGAAAGATACCATCAATTTTCACTTAACATTACAAACCATTAACACATTCGAGCCCAATGATCCACCCACTGGGTCAAAGGGTAGCTCTTCTCACTAGTCAAGAACACAACACAATAAAATACACTGATTTCAAATGTGTTAATATAACAAAAAAATATATTCCCCCTCTCTGCGTGTATCAAACATCCCCACAGAAACCTTTTCCTAGAAACGAGCCATCCCTCTACATCAATCCATCCCAAGCAACGCGAAACCTCGTAAATCTAAAACACGCGGGGGTGTCCATTTAACGCGTAAACGGCGAACCAGGAGGCCGTGTTTCGTAAACGAGAGGCCCTCTGTATTTCCCCGACACGCGTGTGTAGACGGCAGACACTTAGAAGCAGCCCTCCGCCATTGGCGAGAGGCAGCCAACACGGAGGATAAAGGTGTTAGGGGTGCAAGCTGCGACTGACAGCTACATTTATACGTTTCGCGGATTTTCCATATCGAGATTTGTCGAGTGCACACGAGCAGAGGAGGGTGGGGAGGAGTTAACGCCGCGGCGGCACTGCAAATAACGCCGTGGAAGATTTGTATCTGTCAGAAGTTGCGGAGCTGGTCGGTACGTGCCTGGCTGGGAGCCGGGGCCGGCTTGAAAATCGCCCGACTGACGGGTTACCAGAAATTCCACGCATTCTGCCGCCTCCTTCGATCACGAACGAGAGCTTGTCACTTTTTCTTCGCTCTGGGAGATTTGATTTCTCGCGCAGATAGGGAATGAGCTGTCTCGCGAGCGAGCGCGACACGAGAGCCATCGCGACGGGCTGCCTTCTCGAAAATGTTTCATCCCACCCCGCGTGTCCCATTGCGTCGCGTGAATTTCTGGAATATTTTGAAGTGGCGCTGCTGGAGACGAGAAAATATGCTAACTTTTCACTCTTGATGGATGAAACACTCTGCTTCTTTTCGAGACTTCAAACAGTAGAATTAACTGTTCAGGTACTTCTGAAGTTACAGGTAATGCAGAATAAGGTATAGATCACTGTGAACCTCTACTGGCGATACATGTCGTGTGTACTATACGACGTCCCAGAGAAAACTAACCCTTGAATCTGTTGTGAACCCTGCGACCTATGGAGTTAACCCCTTCTTTCGGTTTGGGATCGCAGGTACCTGCGTTACTCGGTTGCCTCTATCCGAATTTCAAATAATGGAACCTGAGGAAAGGATCTTCGATGTCCTATGTTAGTTGTGATACTCTCTAAGAGCCTGTGCTAAGAAGTCTTCCTAATTTAGACAAACCAAAATCGAAACCAAGGTGTTCCTCTAAACGACTACTTATAATAAATTACTATACGAGTAATTTGGTTTCACAAATACATTTACATATATTTCTTAAGTAAAAGAAGATGTTACAAACGCGACTCTCCCATAAACTAGGATATTTTGAATATTTTTAATACCAGAGATGCCATAATTACCTTCCTTCGCGAATACTGCATAACAGGATTAGATTCTCTGGCAGTGCGCTGAGGTCCCTTTCACGGGAGCAGGAACAGGACGGGAGTAGGACGAAATCATTAAATTGGCCGCGGCTCAACGAGTTCGGACGGAGTATCGAGCGTACATCGTTTGCCCTTTTAACTTTCGACCCTGTCGAACCGGGATAAATATATTTGCAAATATGTACGTATCCCCGACGATCTATGGTCCCCGTTCATCCCTCCTCCTCTCTCTTTCTCTGCCTCTTGTCCTCTCTTTCTTCGACATTCGTACCCTCGCACCCTCCTGCCATCGTCAGAACCATGCGAGTCTCGAGCGAATAATCAGGTAGATGTAGAGCGAAAGCTCCCTGCCTTTCCATCTCTCTCTCTCTTTCTGCCTCCTCTCGATCTCAACCTGTCTCGCTCACGTCACTCCATAGGTATATGCAAATCACCGCGCAGAGCAACCGTCCTCGTGCATATCGTGTACCCACGTGGGTCACGCACGTTAGAACATCCAGCGTATGCGTGCACGTAATAGCGTACGTACACGGCTAGCTGTATTTGCATGACAATATTATTCCACTCCAGGCATAGGCGCGGATTGGTTACTCTTTTCCTCGACAGCTACAGGATGCTTCACGCGAGCTACCTCTTGACCGCGTTTCTGTCGCTGACAATCTTATCGCTTTAGTGAATCTCTTCTTCCACGATTGATTGGTTTAGTCATTCTTGGGCAAGTCGATGTATTTGATATATTCGAAAGAGTTCTAGATTGATTATGATGTGGACTGAAGTATTGGGCCAAGTTTAAGAGTTTAGATTAGAAGTTGGCTTTTTCACGTGAAAACTAGGTCACTGTTGCAAGTTTAAATTTTATTCAAATTTTTAATTGGGTCACTGGGTTTTATTGAAATTTTCTAATTGTAAATTCAGATGGAATTCTAAGCCCTATTATTATTTAATATTAACGTTGTCAGTTTGATTTACACATCCACTAAAAGGCTATGCATATCAATGGGTGGAATATCGTAGATCAAATTTTATATTTTAGAAATCTATAAGATCAAAAAAAATCAATGAGTAGATTCGATGATTGCAAACCTGTTTCTTGAAAAGTATATTTGCCACGATAAATACTAAACTACATGTGATGCGATAGACTTACAAAGGACTAAATAAAAAAGGAAAAAATCAAACTGAAAATCTCAGAATTATTATAAACACTATAATGATACAATAAAAAATTATGCGAGTGAAGAATTTACTCTTTCTTCTCAAAAACAAGGAATGCTCACCTCAACAAACAAGAGAAGAGGACAACAAACAAACGAGGAAAATTGTGAAATATCGAGGCACGTAGAGAGTTTCGCGTGTGGAAAAATTGCCTCTCCTTTAAAAAAAATATTTATCTCAATAAATAGAAAACGTGCAACGTGTACGATGCAGACTCCGAGAGGATTCGAGAAAAGAGGATGCGTATTTGTCTAGGGGATGTTTGATTGACGTGTCGCAAAAAAAAAAACTTTGAAAGGGCCTGTAGCGACGCGTCTCGTATGCAAATTGGCCGATATTGTCGTGCGTTACGTGGCGGCTCGGTATACATACATATACGCGCAGTCGCTCGCATACTCGCAGGTATATATCGCGAGTAAAAGGTAAAAATAGAAAAAAGGGTGGATGGGCCCGAGAGGGAGAGGGAGAGAGAGAGAGGGAAAGCGAGTCGATTCAACGGATGCAAATTCGCCAACTAAAACGGAGTGCATAAAGCCGAAAGCTCAGCCGGCTCGAGGCGCGATTTGCATAAATGTCCTGGCAGCTGCGAGCAGTGCTACCGCGAAACACGTGCCCCGACATCCGATTAAAGGACTTGCGACCCTCTGCTTCCTGCTTCCGGGTGTTGTGTTTCCCGCTTCGCCGCTGCTCTCACGAAACGCCGCGGATGGAGACTTCATCGCGTGGTCATCCATTTAGTTTGCATCTGAACTACACATTAACAATGTTTGACAGCAGTGCAGCTTAATTTTGAGGAAAATTTAACAATTTTGGAGAAACTTGAATATTTCTCTTTGAGTATCATACTTGATTCAATTCATCTGCACACAGAGGTGGAGGACTAAAATTGTGGAAATTGCTTTAATTGTATTTCATTAGGTATAAATGTAATTACTATTAGTATTATCATTAATGGAAGCCCTGATGTATCTTCATAAGTACGTCAACGAAGCAAGATCTAAAAGAATCCATGATAACAAATCAGAAATTATTTCCCCCTATGCCAACCACAAACGACTCTCAAGAATATAAGCAAAAAATTGTAGCACACATTTAATGAATAATAGATGCATTCTGAATAGCACTCCAGCAAGAATCAACACGTGTCCCAAATTACTTCCTCCTGCACCCCTACGACAGAAAGTACAGCAAACTATGCATATTCATTTCTAGAAGCCGAATCGTTAAATGACGACGAGACTCTATAACCATGACTAAAGCAGAATTAAAGTCCACCATGGAAATTCATCTAGATGCAATGGTGTATTGCAGCGTACGTGGCAGCGATGCCAACGTTCCTCGAAAACCGAGGAAAATCGTTGATGCACTCGCTGCTTCTCCTCGATTACCGGCGTCCTAACAATAGACGAGCACTGGATAAGACGGCAGCAGCTTTGGGAAATTTTTCGATTCGATTGCAGCTGTCGCGTGACGCCAAAGACGACTACCACGACGACGACGACTGCTGGTTGCAGCCAGCAGCCAGCAGCCTCGCGCCACGGGAATAAGATATGGAAATTTTCAATTCGGGCAAAATTTAAGAATTTACCCCCGCGCGCGGCTGGTGTAGGGTGCAGGATATGTATTATGCGGGGAACGGTGTCTAGCCGGAGAGCAGAAGAAGGAGCAAGGGTGTGTGTGGAGGAGGAAGGAGAACATGGGAGAGGAAGGGAGGGGTATGTGTGTGTGACGTGTGTGGCGGCCATTACGAAGAGCCGGGGGTGGTTGCCAGGCAACGCCTTTCAGCCCCCACATACTCACACCACCCTCAACCAACCCCAAAACCCTCTTGTGAGCTCTCCCCCTACCCTCTCTCCTTCACCTCATGGCGCACTCTTTCTTTCTCGGTTATCCAGCACGACGTTTGCCAAGCATGGCTCATTGCTCGACATTTTCCACGCTGATTTTAATTCTGTGCATCGTGCCGACCACTTTCGAACCTGTGCCAGACTAACATGTTCAGCTTCGAGGCTATAAGATTCATTGCCTCCTTTGAAACGCTCTCCCTTTCGAGGGTAATTCGCTTGGCAAGTTTCACGGAAGGATTAAGTAACCAGCGGTACAAAGAACAGTTCTTATGGAAGAAACTTTTAATTTGATGGCTGCCTCCTTGATACGTGTCTTAGGATCATCGGGAAGAGACGTAGCTCAAGCAGCTTAGCTGCCTGAATTCTGTGTCAGACTTTAAGTACGTGGAATAGAATATTGTAATACTGTCTACTGGTGAAGCTGATGTTGACTCTCGCGAGTATCAAGGGTATTAAAATTTAAGACTACCACTTCTTTTGTTTAAGGATGCCAACGAAGGGACTCTTGGAATGTAATCTTCGAATTCTCAATTTTTTAAATTTCTGCGACATTTAAATTTTAATATTCATACAATTTAAATTATGGGATCACATAATTCAAAACAGTACCAAAAAATCTCTCACAAAAAGTCCTCGAAAATTCTCCAGAAATGGGATCTCAACATTTCAATTCTCCAAATATTTGTTCCACCGCCTCAGCAGTATCACTTCTCTCTCAAATCATTTATACAAATGTCCCCTTACGCTTGATTATCCTTCGATCCAACTGCGATCGACCAATCGAAATCGGTATCTCCTGACATCCGACTGAGATCCTCGAAAGGGCAATTCTGCTCTCTCGCTTTCTAATACGCGTCAAACGTTTCTGCATTGGCCGTCTTAAATTGGGTGTAACATTCAGGCTGTTGACTCTCCGTGCTCACACACGTCCGTGCGGATTGTCCCGTGCGTGCTCTTGCACAAGAGGCATGTATCGATGATGGGTCGATAAACATCGGCGTATTGTGCAATCAACCGCCTATTTGGTGTCATTGTGCCGACAGTTTAGTAGGTAGCTTTCTCATCCTCTTCTCTCAGCCCGTACCTACGAGTCTCTTGTTCCCGGGTCGATCGTGCTTGTCTAGTGCAAGGGGTTACGCAACCTTTTTCCAATGGGGTGCTCTGGATGCTTCCTACCTGAGCACACGGAATATGAAAATACCTGCGAGTCGACGTTTAAAATACAGCTCGGTCACCAGTGTGAGTTCTCGTCTGGGTTTGTATTAACATTTTCGATGGATATTTTTAGGTCGTCGATGTCTTACGAGGAAACTCCCAAAAGGGTAACACTCATTTTATAGTTGGTTTCTGACGATTTATAGAAATCAGTGAGCTTAAAATACTAATAGCTTCTTCTGGCAAAGTTATGGTGAATAGTTTATTAAATGTAGGATCATTAGTATAGTAATACTGACAATTAAAGGTTACAGTGAACTTTATGTCTTGCTTTCTGGAAACATTTAAATATTGAAAAATTTTTTTAATTTAAGTACCTTAAAGGTTTTAGAAATTTGAAAATTTGAAAACTTGAATATTTAATTAGACATTTTAAAAAGATAGTACGCTTCGGTAAAAAGCGATATGAATTGTTAGTGCCTTGTACCCTATTAGCAGTAGGAGATATTCTAATCTACAAAAAAATATTAGTGTATCTTTCTTAACAAGTCCTACAAACTGACAAAGAATTATTAAAAATAGAAAACTGATTGTCACACTTGGGGAACTTTCCTCATCAGACATTGTCGCCTAGATTATGTAACCTCGTTTCCATCCTCGAGCCTCTTCTGCTTTGCTACATCGAAACTACTGTTAAGCAAAATTGCCAATATCGCCCATGCATCTGCAGTAACGATGTCAAAGATACAGCAGGGTACTGCTTCTTTCATCGTCGAGAGGAGATTTTTTTTGTTATAAAGTCGACTCTGTTACAGTAACACCTGACCCCTCACCGGAAATCGCTCTTCAATCCAGCCACCACGATTTTCCCCGAAAGTTTTCGTGTAGTACCTCGGGGAAAAAAAAACTCACCCTTCTTGTGTGAACACACGTTGACCCACGACCCTGACGACTACCTGCCGCCACTGCGGGCACAAACATTTCTACGGTGATTTCTACGCAACCCCTCGGGGCCTTTTACACGGGCACTGTTCTTTAATGCGGCATTATATTGGACGCGTTATTAATGGATGCTGTTTCGAAGGCTCGACGAAGCCCTGTTGTCCGTTGAAACGATCCACCTATCCTCCGTTGCTCTTTAATCCGTCAAATCGAAGCCCAGGCGATCTCTAAACCTTCCCCACATTATTCGGTAATGATCCCCCTGATGATAGTCTTTGGATATGTCAAGAAGACTAATATTCAGTGTTTAATAATTCTTGAACGTATTGTACTGTGGGATTACTGAGATCTGGGATATTGAAATTGTAAATAAATAATTTTTATTCGAGGTGATAAGTTATTCAGGGAATTATGGAGGGTACTGTGATTTCAAATTTCTTAAAAAAAATGATACTAAATATTAAAGTACGTTAGAATTTACACAAATAATCTTTCTTGCTAAAAATTCGAGCTAACAGGTTTTTGCACCGAGGCCTTCATAAACAAAATTAATATTGCACAAGCAGTTGCTACACAGAAATGAGATATAGTGATTATTTCAAATCTTCATTTCAAAGAATATTTCACAACCACATAAAGAGAACAATTTGCAATCAAAGCAAAGACGAAACTGTGATACTCTGCCTTCATATTAAAGTTAAGGGTTAACTTCACTACCTCGCCATCCCATAAAGAAAAACAAGAAAGCAAGAAACCAGTCAAAATAGAACTATATCAACATACATCAAGTCACGATTAAAATCAATTCGACGCACGCGAGGCTCGACTAATTTCATCAATTCGTTATCGCGCGACCGTAGCCATTCGGTAACCGGTTCGAGGAGGCTGCCGCTAGTCTCTGGCACCATTGCGACCATCCACGACGAACGGATATTTAATAACGAGTCGGTACGACCGGATATACCGTTGTCGCCCCATATATTCTCGGTGAGTCGAAGCCTGTACCGCGGCTATATTTCGCGAGAAGATATTTCCAATTTGTCTTCGTGCACAAAGTGGTGCGCCGTCCCTGAAGCCGACACAGGGCGAAAGGGATGAGGGAGGGGGAGGGCGGCGATGGTGTAGGTGGAGAGCGGCAGAAAGAGGAGAAATACGGCGGAGTAATGGTGGAAAATCCGTCGGCTGAATTGAAGCGAGACGTCGTGAAATTGAACAACGTATGTAATATATACGCTCTCGGAGGAGGCTTACGCGTGTAAGAAGACACGAAGAACGGGGCTGGATGTATCCGGTTAGACGAACGCGACATGCAACCATTCCTGCTTCGTATTTTCGGCTCCGAGGCAGAATACGCGATAAGGATCATTAACGGGGCAGAGTAATATCTATGCTACCATTTTTTGGATCGTCAATGAACGTAACGAGGTACATATTTCGTTCTCGATTGTGATGCATGGCCTGGGAGCTATATTTCTCGGGAGATGAAATGTTGGTGAGGTACAGAAATTTGGTGATAAATTATGAATTGCTTTGAGTAAAGTTTCTTAATAATTTTCAAAATTTTCAAACGTTTAACTATGTACATTTCCTTTTAGCATCGTTTTTCTTCTTTGAGTGCAACAAAAGTAGATCACAGAAATATTTTCTTAAAATACTTGTAATTCTACCTGAGTCCAGCTAACAATATTTCACTTCTCAATATTTCTAATCTACTTGATAAAAAATAATGTGAGTACTCCTTCTTCAACAAACCAGCTCTAAGCAAACAACATAAATAAAAATATCACGCAACATTTCTTCGCCCCGAAGCGCAGCTATTTTCGCGCATCTCAAAATCGCACGGTCGATTGAAAAAAGAGAAAAGGTCGTCGACTGATTTATAGAAGGACGCGTCGTGGCGTTCAACCCTTTCGACAAAGGTCAGGGTGTGTCCTCGAGTACTCGAGGGTAATCGTATGCATTTTACAGGCTTTTTAGAACGGAGCCCTTCTTTTCGAGCGCGATATTACGTTATTTCGGCATGCTTGAACAGCGTGACGCGCGCGTAACATCGCAATAAATCGCGATTATCGCTGTCCTCTTGTCTGATTTTTTTTATTCAATTTCACCGCGTCCATATGCAGATACGGAACGATGTTATATGGACCGTGAAAGCGGCAAAATACACGGGTATGCGTTTTCTCATCCCACTGGATGGGATGAAAAAAAAAGAGAAGGGTATCCGTGTAAAGTCACATTTTTGTGGTGGCAACGCCATTTTGCGCTCGAAAACGGCGCGGATTTGGCCAACGTGTATCTGACTGTTGAAGTGGCGCAAATATTTGACGCCCGACGAGTGCACCCTTTACGAGGGTGTACAATACGCACGGACAGGGCACCTTTGTTTCAAACCAGTCGCTGTGTCAATTTTAAGCACTATGTATGCTGTTACGATTTTTGTTTTTCAGTTCTGACACTGTGCTCTGGATAACCAGTTGAAAGCTTGTAGGGTATTGAAAATACGATGGTTACAGTGAAGCTGGAAAATTGGGGTGAATATTGGATCTTGGTCAAAAAATTGGGTTGAATGGTTGTATGGTGTCCTTAAAAAGCTTCGGAGATAATTTACATTTTTTCAAAAATGAGACATGAGGCGTTACTGAGTACTGTACTGTACTTGGATTATGTCGATAAATTTAATTGAGATTTTTTTGAATTTTTCGGAAAATGCAACATTAATTGCATGTATTCTATTGTACTTTAAAGATTAAAGTAATGTCGGTGCAGAACGAAAGAACACACCTTTTGAGGGAGATATGACAAGAGACTTCCACAGTAGAGGGACAAGTTTCATGAAAGAGTAACACGAATAATCAACCATCGTCTTTAAGGACGGCATAAAATATTTGGCTGGAATGTTGCCCAATGAAAACGACGCTCTTAATAACTGTGGGTGACTGGAGACCAGACGAAGAGAAGAGAGAGAAAACGAGGAAGAGGGTGAGTGAGCAACTTGTTGCATAATAACGCAGAACGAGAAGTTAGGGGTGAGACTAGTCCTGCGCGGTGGCCACGCTTGCGCTTCTCACCTTCTCGTTAATTTAACGTAAGTACCATTTCAAAGTACAAGATAACGTGAAATTGGCTGATAATGGTGTAACCTATAAAGTGAAAGTACCACAAAATCTTTAGTACCTGAAAGATACGAACGCAGATATAGAGAGTTCAAAATCATGGAATAATAATAAAAAATGAAAGATAAAACTAACCCACTACTGATACAATATTAGTACTAATCATAAGTACTATCACAAAAGATATTACGATCACTGCTACTCTGTTAGAAACAATGATTTATAATTGTAGATATAGAAGACTATTCAACATAATTGTAACCAGCTAAACTGAATCTCAAATTTGACATTCAGCGAATTACTTCAGAAGGTAGAAGTCTGAAACTATGAAACTGAAGAAATAAATTTTTCTGGCGACATCGAACGACCAAGCGTGAATACGAGTTCTCGATGTTTGAAATCCTCTGTAGAAGAGCTTCGAGCTTCGGATTTTCTCTAAGACGCGAGAGACATTGGAGATGTGCCGTTTTGTTATCCTACGGGATAGAGAACGGAAGGCAGAAGGACGTAAAGCAGGCCAGACGGGAAGAAAAGGGAGAAGGAATAAAGAGGAAAGGGGCAGAGGAAGAGGGACGTGGCATGCGATTAGCGTTTGATACCGCGTGCCAACGTCCTGAGGGTTGGGAGTAGGAGCAGACAGCCAGACAGACGTATAATTTCGGGGATAAGATCTAAAACATTGCTCCGACCTGCCACAGACGGAGACCGAAATGCAGGCGAAAGGGGTTCGTGGCACCATGTGTGAAACGGGATACAAGCCAAAATGCCGTTTACCAAAAGGAAAGAAGGAAAGGATTTCACCTTTTATCCTCCTCTACTTTTGACATAGGACCTCAGTTTCTGTTCTTCAGTTGCTGTCAACTACTATAATTATCATAGAAAACCAAATGAAATCGTCTAGAAATAAGCAAAATCAAAGGGTCACTGTGTTTAACCGCTAAAGACTCACAATTGAAGCCAGTAACTAACCTGATAAATTAAAGAAGGGTGTACATATTGTTAAGTTCGAATTGACTAAGAATAAGAATTAATTTTTCTTCAGAGAAACTGCAAAAAAATCTGCATAGTGGTAATTCTCTAAAATAATCTATAGGTATACCTAGAAGCGTCAGTAACGTTCCAGAAAGTATCTCTGAAGAATAACGCATGAAGTGTCTAGCAAACCCTACAGCCACATTTCAGATGAACATTCTCGTGTTCTTCGTACCACTCATAAAACACTGTGAACAAAAGGAGGTACAAAGGATGAAAGAAAGAGGAAGCGTCAGGGAAAGAGCGGCATATCAGCGGGTCATTAAACACAGATAGGGTCAACCCACTGCATATGTCGTGCCCCAGCACGTCTCCTCTGCCAGGCTGGCTGTCTCTTGCTTGGCAGCCTGGTTAGTTAGCGTGTATGCAAAGCCTGCCCAGGTAGAGGAAGAGTCGCTCTGATTATTTATGTGCCATACCTCCCCTTTTTCAACCCTTTTCTGACCTCTCTCTTCCTCCCTCGGCTACAGGCTGACAGAGTGTGCGACACACGAGGTAGGGTAAGGAGTAGGAACAGGGTGTACCAACCGACGGCTTTCCCGCTTGCTTTTTATAGATAGTAAAAAATATTATAATCTATGCTTCGCTGGAAGAGAAAAATATAATTCATTATTCGACCTGACGTACAAAAGGGAACGACAACGGGGTGCCCCGCGGGGTGAATCCCGCCCCCCTTTCGGGAAGAAAAAAGGGTTGAGGATAGGTGAAAGGGTGCCTAATACTGAAGAAGACAAACCATCGTGATTCGAAACGAAGGAACTACATATTTCATCTTAATCCATTTTATAAGGTTCTTGGGATACACGGTAGCCGATTAAACATCAAATTCAAAATTGTAACACCCTCTCAATGGCTAATCCTCTACTTTCTACGAACTATTATTAACTCATGGTTTGAGTTTTAACCAAGTTCCTAGAGTACTCACATCAGCTACATAAGTACTCAACAATATTCTATGATTTAAAAAAAAATTTAAAAGAATTAGCACCAAAATTTGGAATGGTAAATTTTAATGATCTTTATCCCCTTCCAAAAGCCTAACTCTCAGAGATGAAAGAATATGGTATGCTTGTCCTTGGTATCGTAGCACGACCCACTTCTCTGTCTTTGTTCGAGCCGTCGTACGGGATCGCAATTACACATGCAAAACGCACAATGGAAAGTAGAGGGGACGAAAGGGTTAAAAAGGTAGAGAGAGAGGGGGTTTGATGAGTGCAACCGGTGTCTTCCTCCCCACCTTCTGTCCCCAACAGTCGACAAAACGGCCTCGCGGATTCCTGTCATCGGAAACGTGTCAGTTTAACACGAAATCTCGATGCAGGAGGACCAAGAGTGATATCGAAAGTGAGAAGGCAAAGAGAGAGATTCGTCTACACGACTTTGCTAAGTATCCACAGTGAAGGGGGATCGAAATATGGAATACAACTTTTAACTTGTGAATGATTGTTGTAATGTTTGTGAGTAACATTAATGATCCGTGATTAATAATCACTCAACCAATTTTAATTTCTATTTTTTAAAAAAAAAAACGAGGTTAAAATACTTATTATATCATTCTGTCTAATATTGTACTATACGCTATTAAATAATAGAAGACATTAAGTGATTGGTAGAAAAAAGAATGAACTGTTTTACATTGAAACTGTAACGTCTTTCAGTTCCCCTCGGGAACATTCCACTTTCCAAATTAAAGATTCCGTTTCCGCTTCAACTCAGCCATAATGCGTTTATCAATTTCTGTGCCTCGCTCTTCGCTCCGCCCACCGAGAAAATCGTATTTATTACTCACGCGAAAGTATAACCGTTTAACTTGGGTCTCGTAAAGTAGCGAATACTCCGATACTCCAGAAATACTGGAGACCAACTGCCGACATCAATTTTAACATCGTTTCTTTGCAATCGTCTCTAATTCGCGATTCTCTAAACGCATTTCGAAAATTTCTTTCGCTTCCTTAAAAGTCAAACATTGCTAATTTTTTCTTCATTTGGATCAAGTTCATTTATTTTTTCCCTCTACTATTTTAACAAGTTAATCGAATTATTCTTCAACTGCAAAGTGTACATTTTCAAACTACGTGTGCATTTCAAGTTACATATTGAAAAATGATTCAATATAAATTTTTATTTAACTTGTTCTGAGCGTATATTACATTTATCTATAGTAGCCAATAAAATTGCACCATTAATTAGAATTAGAATTTGTTGAATATATAGATTTGTTACATGTAGGGTAGTTAGATTAAATTGTTTTATAAATGATGCCTTTAGGTAAATGAAATAAATTTACATTAACTCTGACAGTTAACCAATAATAGTATTTTTAAGATGGTGCAATTTCTATGGCTACTATGTTTCCTTTTCTTATGCAAGTGTCAACAATCAATTTTTGTAATGAGTGACTTTGATTTATCGAGTGTAAACAAATTTTTTCCAATTAATTGGTTAACACTTAAACGACTGTCTAAGAATCACCTATCACTTTTTTAGATCACCATGTGAATTTTATTTTTTTAATTGCTTGAATGTAACAAATGATTCGAAAAATTAGTGAAATTCCTTCAAATTAAACTGCACATAAAATATTTCTTATGGTAAGTTCGTAAAATTTAGTTTACAATTATAGTTCGTGAAATTTATTTTGCTTATAAAATCTTATAACCTTCCTAAGTGTAAATTTTCCAAAAATACAATCTCGAATTCTGTTAAAACAGTTATTAACACTTAACTACTGACACCTACTTCTTCTGCATTAATACTACGCACACAGAGTCTATCAAATTTCACTTCAAGTAAGTATATTTTAATATAAACTAACATAACAGTAATTGCTATATCGAAATAAAACACAGACCGTATTACAAATTTTAATTAAAAATTATATCACAGTTACGCTAAAAGAAAAATTTATCAGAAACAAAAATAAAAAAATGTCAGTGGTTAAGAGTTAAAAAATACAAAAATATAAGTACTGTAATATCTTTTCGCATTATATTCACACATATGGAATCACCAATCGTTTAAGTGTTAACTACTCTTTAGACATAAAAACAACAGATAAAAACAACAGTAATTATAGATTCATAAAACACTCACCAGTGACGACAACCTCGCACAGACTTCTCCTTTTTCTCAGCTCGAATCTTCTTCTAAGCAGAGTACCATCGCGAAGACGAAAAGCTCTATCTTCTTATTCGACTGTGGCAAACAGAAAACGAGTGGTCGCGCAAGTTTCAAAGTGCCGTCGAACCCACAGAGGGAAATGAGTAAACAATACGGGTGAAAGCCCGGGAGAAAACGCAGCCGCGACAGCGAAAGGGAAAGTGGAAATGAGCGAGGAGTGGGAGAGGGAGGGTGATTAAGAGCGCTGGGAGGGTTGCTCGCGGAGAGGTGGTGGCGGTGACGTAATTAATTCGAGACGAGGGTCGGTTGACGTGCCGCGAGAGGGAAACAATCAGCTGTCGGCTTCCCTCGGAAACACTTCGTGCCTCCGCCGACGTAAATGTGGCAAAAACAAAACATCGCGTCGAGTTGCCTCTCGCGTGCAAATATTTACACTAAACTGTTGGCATAGCGCGGCTCTCGATTTGCGCGAACGACGGGGAAAGTGGAATCCACGGGACGTGGCAAAAATACTATTTTCTAATTCGATTCGAATATCAGTGACAGAAGAATCTTTCTCTGGCTCACTGTTCTACGAAGAAATTGAAGAGTTCCTTTCAGAGGATCGAAAGTCACTTCACTGATATCGTTTAAAAGGATATATTATATTTCGAATGTCGTGAATCGAGAATTAATTTTCAGAAGTTTTGAAGGAGTAATTTTAAACGAGTGAAATCATTGAGACAGCCACTAAGTTTTTATTCGCGAGTTCTTGTGTCAGTAGAAGAGTGTTCGAATGGTCTGATAAGAAAAGGGGAACGATGTGTCAGGACGAAGGCGTAGGAAGGACTGAGAGTGGATCCGGGACCGAATCCTGCCATCTCGAAGGACCGTCCGACGGGAACTGTACCGTCGAACGTCGCGACGCCGGCGTCTGCGTCCCATCTGCCTATGTATACATATATCTACCAAGGTAGACGAATAGAAGCGTGGGTGTACGGATTGTATAATATAATATTTACATGTGCGCGCGACTATATCCATCCGAATGTGGAGGCCTTTCCTCGCGCCAATCAAATTTCTTAGAAAAGATATTCTTGTTTTCGCGATTCTGTTTACTGGATATGTAACTCAACTAGGACCTTTTTTGCTTGTTTCATATATTTGGCAATGGAGTTAGAGAGGTACTGGAAGGATACTAATTTTATATTTTATTTCATTCGTAACTATTCCTTGGGAGCATATTCATAGAAAGGTTATCAGAGGATTTGTATAAATTAATTTGGAAGTAAAATTGATGAAAAATTATGCGAATAATTGGTAGATACAATCTAGTGTATAATAGTACAGGAAATTTTGAACCTCGATCAACTCTGTTTGCTCGCTTAAACTTAATAGTAAGAAAGATAATGAAAATAAAATTGTGGGCAAATTTAGGGATCTGTATAAAAAATTAAGGGTAAAGGTGAGAAATCGAAAGTCAAAATTCTGCTCGTATTTGTCAGGTTTTTCTAGCCGAACCTGCTTCCAAGGATCAACCTCTCGGCGCAGAGCACATCCTCTTTCCACCCCCATGACACGACGCCCCATGAGAGCGTCGCGGCGCCTCTCCACGCAGGCGTCAAGATGGCTGCTGTTTCTCGCTTCCATCCAGGCTAGATTCTCCTTCGTTTAACTCGTACCAGTAATTAATAAAACGTCGCTAAGTGCTTTCGTGCCTCTCGCGAACTCGCGCAGACGATCCTCCACCGAAAAGGAACTCCCAAAGTGTCGTCGACTCACAAGTAACTCAAGTGAATTTCGAAACACGATTGACACGGAAGGTGAAGTGGTTGTTTCGTTAATGAATCTTTTAATTGGAGTTTTCCTTTCATTAAGAAATTTGTAGTTGCTTCTCGAATCTATCGAAAATGTGTCCTCGCGATGGCAGGAAGTATCGGTGTCCCTCTTTTCTTTCCGCATATTTTTGTGACGGAGTGGTTGTTTTCGGCGATCAATAATTTGAGGAAGACGAATCCACGCTCATTGTAAGAGGAACGATGACCTAATTTTGTGAGATAGCTAAAAGTTGAATTAAAGATAAAATGCTAGTCTCTTTTATTTGTAACTCTTTAGTCATATTTTTCTGATTTGGAGATAATTTATTGTTCCTAAAGACAGTTCAAGAAATTCGAGAGGTGAAATTGAAAGACGTAAGAATTCAAAACTGATATATAAATGCTGATCGAAGGCTTTTTGCTGAACAGTGAACGTAATCCGTGAAGGTAAGACGAGACGACATAAGTCACCTCTTCTAAACCTTTGTATTCATCCCTTAATTGAAGTTTAGAAAATAGAATTTGTATTGTTAGCAGAAGAATTCTTCCCTTAAAATGAGAATATAATAAAACACAAATCCATGATACAAAATTGAACGTAAAAAATATCTATAATATAAAAATATGTGACTTACGCCGTTTTGCCTTAAAATCACAGACACTTTTGTATAAAATACATTGCAATAAATGTTTCTGTTATATTAATTATATTTCAAACCACAAGTTACCACGTTATCATAAATATATTAATTCCAAAAAAGCAAAGAATGTCCATACTTCTAAAATTTGAACAGTAGAATATTCCTTCCTTCAAAAGAAAAGAGTTATCTTAATTTTAAGATCGAATAACTAGGTCACGTTCCTCCTAATAATATTAAATTCTTCCTCACGCAAATCACGAAGAGAATCCCAAACTCGCGCATTTCTCATCCACAGAGGACCACCATCCCCTTTTTCTACCAATCACAGCGAGTTTTTCGGACGACGTAGCGAAACAAAAACCGGTACAGGAAGAGGCTCGTTGAAACGGTACTTCATTAAAGCGGAGAGACGACTCGACTTAACCCCTCGCCGACGAAACTGACTCACATCGTGCAGCCGGCCAGCCGTGTATGCAAATCACTCGCGTGGGGTTCTTCCTCTTTCCGCCTCTCTCTCGCCGCTCTAATAAGCCTGCCATCCCTCTTCCCTTGGCTTTCTCCTTTCATTCGCGCTCGCATTCGTTGCCCCATAGCGAAAAGAAAAGTACAGAGTGGCGGGGTGGGAACGAGGAAGGCTCATTATTTCTTTTTCCTTCAGCTCGTGATAGGGGCACTGGGTCCGAGCAGTCGGCCATCATGCGTGCACACCCCACCATCGAGGCGGCCCTCGATTGTTTATAAGGGTGTAGTTTACATCGATGGGCGGTTCGATTCGGTCACCCTTTTCGAACGCGACTTTCCCGAATGCACACCATACCGTGCTCGCGTAATTTTCTGTGACTTATGGATTCCTCCTACGGGGACACAGTATCGCGTCGTATGGCCTCAAAGTGAGAGCTTTCGTTTTACGATCTTGTTAGTTCGCGTTGATTACGATCTCCGTATTCTGCTGTGGAGTATGATGACGTGGAGAATATTCAGTGGAAATTGGAGCGGCTTGTTGGTATGAGAGGACACGATTTTGAGGAACGCGTGGGCTCTGTGTTTTATGAAGCGCTAGTGGTAATTACAGAGTTTATGAGAATGGAGTATTATATGTTGTAAAAAGAGATGCTTCTATTTTTGATTGTGTATTGGTTAGTCAGACACGAGTTCGAAAATCTTGAAATAGTTTTCTATCGTAGAATTGCTAAATCTGTATTAATTATATAATAAAATAATTTATCTGTTCATTTATAAGTCTGAAAACTTTGAATAAGTTACTTCCACGTTGACTGTATACTTTGGTACAATATTTTATTATATTATACGTATTTGACAGCATTGATCAAGTGTTTTGTTATTTAAAGGTGTAATAGTCTTCACTTTAATCAATATTAATTACTTAAAAATACCTAATTTTAATACTGCATACAGTTTAATAAAAATTTAGCAAGAATGTAACGAAAGCGACATGAAGAGTCATGGTTTCAAATATCCTGACCCATATTTAGGTCATAAAATTGTGACCGTGTTAAGATTTGGACAATTCTTCCGAACATCAGAGCAACCAAACAGTCAAGCTCCATCAATTTGTCTCACTTTCGTGATCGAAGGCGAACCGTCTCATCACGTCGAATACAAGATCGCAGGGTGTGAAAAAAAGTCGTTTGGTAAACGCAAGTTCGCGCATAGCAGAGAAATCGTTCGATAAATCAAATCAGAGAGTCATTGTGCCTGCTTAGCCTCAGGTAGCCCAGGATGGATGCGCGTAAGCGTTCGAGAGTAAGAGAACGTATGATAAGGGGTTGCGAGGGAATGAGAAAGAGAGAGGGAGCGCGCGCGCGAGGGAGAGAACGAAGAGCGTGAGAATGAAAAGCGCAAGGAAGGATATTCAAATTTCGTACCCTCGTTAGCCCCGAAATTCTCAATGTGCAATAATTTATCATCGGGCCCCGCTGAGGTGAGCGGCCGCACAATGCCGACTACCTGCATGCATAATTTATATCGATGATTTTCAAGGAAGCAGACGGGGCCCAAGAAGGAAAGGGTTGCTGTGTCAGGACCGTAGCCTATTACCCTGACCTCCTTTCGCTTGGAAAATATACCAAATATGTTGTTCTATAATAAAGTATTTAGAATATTTTTCAGAAACTATTTTCAACTATTTGCCTTCTAACAAATAATATTTATCATGTGAGGTATATTCCAAAAGTTAAAACAGACATTTTCAGGTAATTAAAAGCTATGGAGAAATAAGAGTTGAAATCATTATATAATTCATTAATTTAGTTTCTAAAGACAGGTATAATCTTTAATATATTTTTTCTATCATAAAACACTGGTACCCAGATTCTAGGAAAGACCTGAAACCTCACTTAACACATTCGCAGTGAAGTGTTAAAATATGTAAATCTATAGCATACCACCAGTGAAAGAAGTCATTACAAAGGGGTTGAAAAAGATGTATTCTCTGCTAATTTAATAGCTATTTTAATACATAATTCTGTTACTTTCTAATTCCTTTCCTAATTTTGTATACGTATAATATACCTACTTAAAATACAATGGAAATTTCTATCAAATACAAATAATTAAATTATGTGATAATTTAAAAATTTGTAATTTGGAAATTGTTTAGAAGTTTAAAACTCAAAAACCCATAACGAGAAAAATACTATATAAATAATTGTAAGGGTACGATTAGATTCGAGACCAGTTTCGTACGGCACTGACCTAATTCAGTTGCCCTCTTCCGGATGGGCCATTGTCAGGTAATATGCATATGCTCTAGAACACGTCACAGGCATGTACCTGCCGATCGAGAAAGGAACCCTCAACCCTTTTTCCTCGATCGAACGAAGGAGACCTTTTTTTGTAAAGCCCGAGGAAAAAAAAGAGAGAGCGTCGTCCCTCTGACTCGGATGCGAGCAGCAGACCTACCCCCGTGGTCCCATCCTGCTCTTTCATGGTGAAAAGACGTCCGATGGGGGTCGATTCAATGCTCTTCTAATTATATGCAAAGATGTACGAAACTACCCGTGTACCATTCGGCTTACATAAGAAACGGAACGATGCGCTTACGTAACGTACAAATCATATCCGGAAACGCGCCAGTGAATGTCGAATGTACGAAGAATTCAATAGAGGACGACTCGATTTTCCCTATTTCTCTTGTCGTAGATATTCTATTTTATATGTGTGCAATTTTATAGAGACTTGATAACTTGTAGCGCAACGGGAAGATTGACGGTTCTATTCAGTCGGTGCATATGAAATTCAAATAATGACATTTCTTATTTTAAGTTTCTTATTTCATTGAAATAATTGCCCCTTTGTGCACAGTGAACAGTGAAAATTTAGATTTAAAGAAAATTCTACTTATTGTGAGTAAAATTAATTCTTTTTGGAAAATGATTATGGATTAATCAAAACAGAAAACCACTCGTGACTACGTGCTTAAGTACTGATTAAATATTAGCTTGACGCAAAATTTCGTCCCAGTTTTGCACCAGAAACAGGACGAACTTTTGCATAAACCCAATATGAGCTATACCGCCTCTTTTCTCAATCCCAAAAATATCACATACAAAAGCTACCTAACTCCTTGAAGCAACAATATCAAAAAATCAGAAAACCTATCTACAACGTTCAATAACTATAAAAAATTATTCTCCAAACAAATTTTCTAAAGTCTCTCGAAGAAGAAATCACTCACCCCCATAGGGTGCACTCCACTCCATCCACAATTCCAACACTGTCAGATTATCATGAGTGCTCGCAAAATCACCTCGATACAATTGAAAATCGAGCCCCCTGGAAAAATTGGCAATGATCATTCCGCCAAGTTTATTTTTCCCCCCTGCCATGCTATCAGCATTTATCGTGCTGGCGTCTACGTCTCACCATCGTGGCGCGATTCATTCCTCTCGTTTCCTCGCGTTCGAAAGATCGCGCACCGCCAGAATCATCGTGCATCTTCTCCGCCGGTTTCCTCAGCTTATATACGTACATACATAATATATTATACGTATACACTGGCACACGGACAGGAGGTAGGTGTAGGTGCGCGAGGAAAGGAGGGGAAGAGGCACTATCGATGCATGTATGAGTTATCGTCGGGGCCCAAATTGCTTGCCAACCGGTGATGTAGAGCCCCGGGCCGAAGATTTATTTCTTCGGGGGTGGGACACGGCCAGAGGGGGGGAGAGAGGAAGGTTGGATTCTCTCGAAACCAGAATCACGATGCGCTATGGCATAGATTCTTGCGCGAGAAGACCTCGACACACGGCGAACCTAAAGTCGGGTTGCAGTATTATCTTCTCTCGGCGAGATTGGGGCCAATTTCACGGAAGTCTCCTTCCTGGAACCTGTGACGGAAGAACGGCAACGCTTTCGGGTTTTAAACTCTTAAGTCGTCCTTTATTTGAGTGATCGGAATTGGCTGAGTCTAGCCTGCACGTGAAATTGAAAGTCACGGGGGTGATTTTGTGAAATATAGGTGAACGAAGAATAATTAGTTGTAAGGAAAAATGATATGGAAGAGTAATTGAGAGTTCTAGATAGTATCAGTTCAGGCTGGTGGGTATGTGCTATCGAGTAATCTACTGCGACAGCCACATGGGAATTTAGTGGCATCAGTCATGCACAGTGACTCACCAGAAATTCAATATGACTGGGTAAGAGAGCATGTAGTAAAATGGTTTCCATATTATATAAGTCAGGGTCTTAAATTTATTTAAATAAATTTACCTCTTAAATGTTATGGAAAATACACTATTACAGGTATTTCTATTAATTCAACTTTTAATATGGAGTAAAAAATATACGTGAGTAAATTGTATCCTCTTATACATCACTTTTCTAAATTAAATGTCAATGATATTGTCATACTATGCTGTAAATCTAACACCATATTAGTTAAAAATTAAAATGTTACTTGTAAGTGATACTATTGAAGTGTACAATATAATAAAATAATTTAGACAAACTTAACAGCGCTCAATGAGAAATGCCGTATTTTCGAAAAAATTGTCCATTACACATTCCTTCGCAAATGCAACCCCTCACAAATGGTGTCCTTTGATGTCGTCCTTAAGGAATCCAGCAACGCTGCCAGGGAATATCGATATTCCATGGTTGTATCGCACGAAATTTCAAGCATGGCCGAGCCGTTTGATGACAAACGCACCCTCGCACGCAGGGGGTGGAAATCGAAATGCGTCCACCTCCCATCCGTCAGAGGGGGATGAATTCGACCAATTGATGGGGTTTGGGGCTGATGCCGATCAATCGACAAACTGCTACCTCAAAGCCACTGGCCATTCCTATTCCACTGACCTTGTTTGTTCGTCGCTCGCTTTACCCCACCAATCGAATTTTTTAATCTACTGTTGACTGACGCGGCAAAAACACTGCTCTCATGGTAGGTATAAAAAATTTCTTTTACACCAGCTCACTGCAATTATACTTTCGATAACCCAACTGCTATCGATAGTACTCAGATAGTGTATTCACTATCTGACATTTCATTGAAAATATTTAACAGATATCTGTCTAAGGGTACGTGTCCACTTGAGAGTAAAACTATCGCGATTTACTATCAAAGGTACTCTCAGATAGCTATTCATCTCGGACAGTTACTCTCAGTTACTCTAAACACAGTGTCTGATAGCAAATATCCTATCTGAGAGAACTCTCGAGAGCAACTCGCGATAGTAACTCCCGATAGTTTTACTCTGAAGTGGACGCACACCTTAAAAGTGTGTCAATAGTCAATACTGCTACACCGATTCTGTTGCCGACGGTATCCAGCTATTTATCAATACTTTTGCGCCGACATATTGAAAGGGATGAAATACAGTCGAAACGATAGATCGCGTACCTCGAGCAATATCCTCGGGTTCGAATAAATTCGCCGTATCGCTTAGCAGCTTAACGTACACAGATGCCAAGGTAAACAAGAAAACCGATCTGAACCGGGCACGACTTTGCGGCTCGTGGCTCGCTGTTTCCCGAGGTTCTTCGGCCGCGGAGTTTGCTTTTGTACGTCGAATATCCGGTGAAACGAGCCGGCTGCTGATCGGATCGGACAGCAGAATCGCAGGTACATATCGCGTTTGTAACCGGTTACGTCGACGCGCCCTTTTCGCGCGCATCCACGGGCAACCCTATCTGGCTTCTGTCTCGTTTTTTGAACGTTTAAAAGCTTCTACCTGACCTTACACTCTCGTTTTCTCTTTCCTCCCTCTCTCCTCTGTCTCTCTCGTTTCATCGAACGCGCTGAAACCACGTTGCGCGAGGCCACAATGCGGAATCCTGGCTTTATTCGCCCTTGCGAGCATAATACGGTCTGTGTGGTTAGACTAACCGCTGCTACCCGCTTTCTTGCTTGCTTTTTTCTCTTTCTTTACAGCGAGCCATGCGTGAGTTATTAGCATATGGTATCATATTTTCGATGGATCCGACAGATAATGTTGCCTGGACGATTATCGAACGCTTTATTGACCCCGACCCATCCGTCCATTGTTTCTTTTCTCTATGCAAAATCTTGCGGAGTTGCGTCGAGGCTCTCAGCTGCGTCACGGTGATAGGGATTTGAATAGATACTGGTATAGTCGATGAGATTTTAAATGCAACCCTTATCATATCAAGGGACAGATTTCTAGATTTCTGCGAATACAGACTTCGAGGAATTGAAGCATATATATGAAAAAACTCTTTTTTTTGATAATTTATAAATTGAAGATTTGAATAGCTATTTAAAAATTTGGGGATCTGAGATATTGAAAAATTTGAATTGTAAGAAAATACTAGTGGAACTCCTTAGTAACCACCTTTATATGCTAAAGGTTAATAGCATTGTGTTTTACGAACGCCCTTTATAAAAAAATCCTCCTCCTTTTTTATGGTTCGAAAACGAGATAAAAGTTTCCTGATAAATTACTTTTTAACCGACAAGATCTCTGTTGATTTCCGCTTTTCGAGTGTTTGTTCACCTCGCACACCGTGGCGTGCTCCAAGTAAACCTCTTGGGGAGATCCTCATTACGGAGTGAACAGAGGTTCGGGGCGGGCTGCGATGGACGTAAATACAGCATTAAATATACGAGAAAATTATTTTTACCCGGCGAAAACAGAGTTTAGACTACGTCAGGATGTCGTTCGCGGACCGTAAGTCAGCTCGGTGTAATTTCATAGCGTGGCAGCGCCATCGGAGAAATAAGCGTTTGGCGCCGCGTGCAGTTGATTGTGACGTATGATACTCGTACATTATGCACCTCGCGCTTCGTCTCGGTTTCGAGTTTCGACATTTTTCTCGGTGCTTTATTACACGCTCGAGATATTTCTGCTACGCCGCGATACGTCCGTGGAAAACGGGCCTGAAGAGAACGCGTGGGAGAAGCCCGCGTACAAGTGTTTATATTTTATAATAGTCACAGGCACCAGTGTACCGCGTGTTGCCAATAAAACAACTCTTGTTACTTTGTCATAATTGTATTCATTGAAATAGTGGTATCTTGAATTATAGATAGTAAAATTGAGCATATTTTTCAACTGTGAAAGCTTTTTGAGTACCTTCGTACAATAGAAAGAATGGATTCTAATTTAGACGAATTGTGGGTTTCAGAGTAGATAATCATTCTTTTTAATGCAGGAAAGTTGTTTTGCATAATTTCATGCTTCAGTGGGTGCTTAATTTGTATGGTGAAGGTCACAGTATTTATATCTACTATCTTAGGAAATTATTCCAATATTCCAGTATCATATAATGAAGGTAATTATTATTATTTTTGTTGCGAAAACACCTTAAGAAAAATGACTATTTTTAAGAAAAAGTCATATCATCGTCGAATAAATTAACTATAACTATTTCAAAGAACCTTTCAGCTAAATAATACGATGTGTTATTTAAATAATAAATTTTAAAATATTTGATTTAAATATTAGATACTGAACCCTATAGAATCATAAGTTTCTAATAGGCTCTATCAGACTTCATTTTATCGTAATCTGAGACTGCTTAACTTCATGGCCCACTAAAATTCAATCTCACCCTCCGATTCCTCACGACGTGCAAACAAAAAGAGGTTTAATTAATAACATAATAACCCACCCGAAAGTTACGTAAATCGTGACATTAAAAAGCTGTTTACATTGTCAAATTTATGTCGACCATAATTGAATTCAAATTATCCTACTTGCTCGACTGATCCTTCTCCATTAGCACCATTATCTTGAGATAAGTTTTAAGAGGCGCTACTAAAAGGGGTGCACAGAAACGCAAGACAGGGTCGTTTTAAAATCCCTCGACACATCAGACCAATCTAGTGGTGGAGAAGTAAATGACACCAGTGCAGAGAAATTTAGGGGTCGATAAAGCAGCTCACCCTTTTGAACCCTCCATCACATCGATGCAGCAGAATTCTTTCTTAGGGGGTAACTTTTTTTTTCACTGCCAGCGACTCACGCGGCGGGGGTTGGTACTGCTACGCTCTTCCAACCCCTAGGCTTTCAATCTGACCGAAAGTTACCCTGTATAGCAGCCCTGGCGTGTCGTAAAGCGAGTAATCTCTTTACCACTTATTCAACTTGAATTGCATAATGTCAATCAAATTATTTTATCGTATTTTTCAACCCCTATAGCAATTAATCACTTTCGTAATATAAATTGTTTTAAATATTGGAGCAGTCATTGTTACGTAGTTAAACTTAGCCAAGAAAATAAAATTGTACAAATTAGTAGCTAATGATTTGCTACTTCCTTGTAATAAGAATTTATCTACTAATTAGTCAGTTTACATATTTTCAGTGATAAATACAGCACGAGATATCAAGTTGGATGTACTGAATGTTTCTGCATCCACGAGAAATGATAACTACTGTTGTACATATTGGACAAACCTATACATTTTCAGTTTTTCTATAGCAATTTATTATTTAAAAAAGCGTTTCGATAAAATACTTAAAAAAATATAACAAGACTCATAGGTGTATATTACAAGTCGTTTTAACTTGCTTTTAATGGTACAAGAAGGTTCAATGTCCAAGGGTTAACAAACCGCAGTAAATATTAATTAAGACAGCAAAAACTACATAAATAACTAAACATAAATTTCAGTGTCGCATTTGCACCTAACTTCAGCAACCCGACATTCATCGGTGGGTTCGTGGACCCTGTTGAAGGGTTAACCGACCCTAATATGCATAAAGCTCACCCCCAGCAGCAGGCAACCTAACATGCAATCGTGTCACATCGATGTCGCTGAGCAATTTTATTTACCATAAACGCTTGATTATCCACCCAGTCTCACCCTCGAAATCGTTACATAATTACAGACAGGCATACAAAAGCCAAGCATAATCAGTTCTCACTTCCAGAAGAAATACTAAACCACACGTATCCAACTTGCAGTTATTGAAATCTGTAAATAACATTCTTTTTATCACCGACCAAAGTATATTATCTCGCACGTGAATCCGAAAAAACTTCGTTCTAACTCAAAGGAAGGAAGTATACTATGCTTCGCACGTTCGCAAAAACACGCTCCATTTCGTGCCATGAAATCTGCAATTTCACACCTTCGCGGCAATCAGTGTTCCAGATCTCAAAGAGTCCCGGCTATGGGCGCGAGTATACGCTTCGAAACAAAAACTAGTCCGCGACAAAAGAACGTTATTATCTACGCCATTAAGGCCAGGATCGAGATACTGGCTCGATAACTATGAGGACATCGAGGAGGAGGATCGTTTCCTGTGAGTATCCTCCCGAGGGACAGGAAGATATATATCCGCTGTGTCCTGAAGACGAGTGGACAGAAAAGAGCAGACGTAATGGTACCGACTTTTTATTAGGCCGACTGGAACCCTTCATTAGGTGGAACACCTTTTGTCCATCAGGGGTGGACCTGCTGCACCTTACGCCAAAGGGAAGAAGAGGCCGAAGAATTCCTCAGGGTGGAGGGAAATCGTTGCGTTTGAGACGCCGACAAAGCCCATTCATTTTAACTTTCTTAATGACGGGATCGTTAGCCCCTGATCACCGAAAGCTTTACATTTTCAAGCGATTCCGCGGCTTTTGCCGCCTCGTTAGCTGGGAGGAAGATGTGGATTGAAAAACTGCCGACTGTTCAGTTTTTTCGATGGATTTTTGATTCGATGACGTCTGCTCGTTGCAGGAGATTGAGTTAAAAAATTCGTTAATGGAGAAGTATTAGCATCTTGCTAAAGTTAGAAGAGTATGAATGCATTGTGTTGATGATTTGGTGGGTTTTGTGGATCTTGGAAGTGGTTCTTGCGAAGTAAGCTCCGCAAGTGTAACCTTGTTTTTTAACGAGTCTTTGATGAGTCAGGAATTTAAGGGTATTAATCACTAAAGTTGCACCTTGTACCTCAATTTTTAAAAAAGTTTCAAATTTTATAAATTTACAAATTTTTAAATTTTCAAATATTTAAAAATTAAATTAAATTATATTAAATTTTCAAATATTTAAAAATTTTCAAATATTTAAATTTTAGAATTTTCAAATTTTCAAATTTCAAAGACAACTTAAAACTATAAAATATTCCAATATTCAAATTTTGCAATATAAGAATTAAATATTCAAACGTCAACCTACTCTGCAATCAAATTTTCAATGTTTTGAATTTTCCAAAAAGGTAGACCACATAAAATTACTGTATTACTTGTTAACATCTAGTCATTAGCCACATATCTCTAAGAAGAGATACGGGCGTATTCAATCTGTTACATCTACAACTGACAAAGACTCATTAAAAAGTGAGTGTTATACTTGAGGAATTTTCTTAGTTAGTCTGTTAAATGGTCCTCTGTTATTTCAATTTCGCGTGCTGCGACTGAGAAAGCTGTTTATCTGCACTTAGACAATAATATGAATCAACAGAGACAACTACCGTACGTTGGATAATCTGATCATGGTTTCTCGTAAAGAGCACAGCTAGTGCTAATAACTGTTAGCGGTTACGAACGTTTATCTGTTTGCTCATCGCCAGTAAACCGAAGTGTACACGAACGTGCCCGTGTTACGGTGCAAAAATAAACTCGTTACGCGTTTCCTGTTTAAGAATATTTCCCATAAATCATTCGACTTTAGCCCTTTCTGTGGAATAAATTATTGTTAACCTGGAGGTTTTATAGGGTCGTTGCTATTGTACGCTGTTTTATAAAAGAATTAATTCTAATGTAGCTTGCTCTTAATTATATTTTAAAAAATATAATATATGTTAAGAAATATTGCATTCTTAATATAATATTTTTGAGTGTATAAATTACAATTATTAACTGTAATAGTACACCTAACTGATTTGTTCAAAACGATGCATTATATATATTCAAAAAATTGGTGATGGTAAGTAGTCTAGAAGCTAAAGGAAATAAGACAACAAGAAAAACAACCCATCTTTTACAAGTAGTTACCTACCAAGACTATTAACAATAAGACATATTTTTGTCTGTCATATCATTTTCATAATTCGACCATGTAAATTTAATAAACCATGGTGAACAAATTCACGAGCCACTGTGTACATACATCTACTACGTGTATACTAAACACCTGCTACCATATGGAAACCTGTAGTGAATCTGGGTTCAAGAATTCACGAAGATTGTTTCGCTGAAACGCAGTGCCTGCAACGACGATACACGCCATTGGATTTTCTATCTATTTCAAGGGGTTCACGCGACGAAACCGCAATGGCCGACTGGCAAGATAATGAGACGTCTCGATCTGCGATTGCGGGCCTTGAGATAGGGATATCGCGATTGGTAGTAAGAGGTAGCCGGGATTTATAATTGATGAGGGCTGTAGAACGACGCCAAGGTGTCGTTATCCGCGCTGACAAGATAATACTCGCGAAAGCCGAGAGCCCTCTCCTCCCTCGCCCTCCTCCTTCGCTCTTTCTCTCTTCGGCATCTCGTGTCGACCCTCTCTCCCCTTTGGCCAC
Source organism: Calliopsis andreniformis (assembly GCF_051401765.1). NCBI lineage: Eukaryota > Metazoa > Arthropoda > Insecta > Hymenoptera > Andrenidae > Calliopsis > Calliopsis andreniformis. The sequence continues at coordinate 8,886,929 of NC_135063.1, forward strand.
CCTCTCGTCCCGCCTTTCTCACCCCGATAGCACTCCTATTTCCCTACGCTCGAGGGCCCTCTCTCACCTGACAGCCCTTCAAGGAACGACCGACTACCACGATAACGACCAGATACTATATATACATACGAATACATTATGTAACTGGCGACTGTTACGTCTACTGGAGGCTTCGTGTTATCCTATCGACGGCTGGGTGATGAAAAAATATTCAACCCGTTGACGAATAATCGCGATGACAGTGTAGGTGTATTAAGGTGGAACGCAGAGATGGAAATCGTGTGTCTGTTTTCTGGTTGTGAAAAAAGTTGCCTTTTGTCTTGCAGATTGTGTCTGCTATATACAGGGTGTAACAAAGATAGTCTTCGATGTTTTAACAGATGGTAGGAGATCAAAATTGGAGCACAAAATGTCCTATGCCATAGTGTCCGATCTGCCTTCATCTTGCAATATTATTGCCTTAAAGTTAATGTGTCTATATTCTAGACTAATAATCAGAGAATTTTGTAATTTTGCAGATACATTGAAAGGCAGAAAAAGTGCAAAAATGTCTTAAGATACTTTGTTGTATCTCTTACAGTTTATGTTTTGTAAAACCTTAAAAATTTGAGATATCCGTAAGAAATGAATATTAGATTTTGTAAAATGAAGGCAGATCAGACACTATGTCATAGATTATTTTATGCTCCAATTTTAATCTTTAATCACCTGTTAAAATAACGAAGGCTATATTTGTTATACCCTGTATAGTGTGCTAAAACAATGTTTGAGATGCCATAAGGGCTTTGAAGTTTTAACTTCTTATTTTCATAAATGTATTTAAATAAATTCTTTTTATAGTTTTACTTATTCGCCGCATTTTTGCGGCAAGATGTATTTAGAGATATAGTTAACATTTCTGAATGCCTACATTTAAAAAAACTTTTTTTTCTGTAATTTATAAAGAAACTTTTCATGATATTCATAGTTTGATAGCTTGAATATCATTATAGAAGGCAACTTTTAATCACTATTAAAAATCACAAGCAATTGGAATTGTACATACATATATAATAAACATGATAAACGAAAGCAGTTATTAAAATATGTAATATTCTGTATTCACTCACATTATTTTCTGCATCTCAATCTATTGCATGGTAAGCATGTTCCTCGTACTTTCTTTAAAATTCTAATTTTTCTATAATTTCTTTAACACATGATGATGAAAGATCAGCTTTCCATTTCGTAACTTCTTGTTTGAACCTATGCAACAGAATATTCTACATTAAATTTTAATATACGTCTTCTATAACTTAACATATAGACATATATTAGAAATAACATATAGACATTATAATATTTATTAATAGGCTTTTAGTAAGTAAAACGCTAATTATTTATATACTATCATACAAAACTGTATTCAAGAGAAAAGATTGCGAACTTTACCGTACGATTTACTTGACGAAGTGACGTAACCTCTATCTTCCTGGTTTAGAATTAAAGCGTCTTCCATTGCACAATAAACAGAGATTTTACATGAATACACAAGAAATAGAAACACTGAGGCACCAAAAATCAAAATTGAATTGAATGACAAAGAATTAAACGTGTATTCTATAGAAAAATAACTAAAAACTGCGAGACGATCTTTACATCTAAACGAGCGCCAGCAAGCTTGAAGCGCGATCGCGCATGCGCAGTAGGAGTCACGTGACCATGGTTCAAATACGTGCCGCTAATTACGAAAATGGTCTAAGTAGAAAATCTATTATAATTGAATTTATCATTAATTCCATAATGTAAATTGATGCCACACCAAGTAAATGATAAATTCAACCTTTTTATATTTTTTGTTTAATCCATTTTCATAACAACCGACACATATTTGTATATTTTTCAAATAAATATAGAAACTAATTTCACACTAATTAAATTTACAAGATAAAATACAGTTTTGTGATTCTATATCAGTTTGAAATTTATTTTATATGATATACTCTAACTTTCACAGTCGGAAAGTAATATATCTTCATAATTTGCTGCTTAATTTGATCATAAAGAGCATTCTAATAAGAAGATTCATGCTTTGAAGAGTTGGGTATACCAGAGCAATAGCCATATCGGCTTTGAGATCAGCTTTTCTTCATTTCGAGAACGAAAAGGTCCGATATTGCCGCCATTTCCCAGTGGAGCACCTTTGATAAGGAAGCTCCAAAGATTTATGTCCCCGACAACCCCTCCTTTTACCTTTCTGTTTCATTCTTTTCAATCTCATATTCTTCCACTATTTTACCTATCTCAAAGACTTTCCACTGTGCCTTTATGTATAACGTCCGTATACAGTAATAAAAAAAGATCTAAGGTAGCCTTAACAATAATAATATCAACAAATCTATAACCTATAGTACCTACGGGTCTTTTTTAATCCAATCGTCATTTTCATTCTTTTTTCAACTCTATACTGATGTACTAGCAATATAATAAATGTTATATAAATACACGATTCTCAAGAGAAATATAGTAAAATTGTCTATTTAGAGAATTATTTTATTATAAAATCCACTGGATGTAATCATATAAAGAAAAATTATTTTCTCATTTCTGTGACGTTTCTCGAACCACAGTAGCCTCAAAAGGTATATTTTCTTATCGTTCTCTCATTTCCCATCGAAAATGGAAAGACATGAAAAATAGTGAGCAAAGAAGCAGAACAAAGAGACAACAAGAGAGTAAAAAAGAAACGAAGAGTAAGAGAGGGCAAGAAGAGACTTAGTGGGGGGTGTTCGTAAGTATTTCGAGGGAATTGGTGGAGAAGGAACGAGCTCGTTACCTCTTCCTGTTCGTGGACAGAGACTCACCTTTTTCACACCATCATCGCTACATCCTATACCGGGCTACACCCCTGTCGACGTCCCTCCTTCGCATAACCTCGCGCTTGTCCGATAAGGAATTTGATTTAAAAATTCCAACGACTCGCCCTTTTATGTAAATACACGTAGACGGTTCGACGGGCAGGAAAAATCAGCGACGAAGGTGCCACCCCTATTTCCATCCTCGACGACACAGTGTATCATTTTGTTTTCTCTTTTCCTGCCGGCGAAATTTACGCAGACATACTCCAGTTCTAAAATATATCAATATTTTTATGCCAGGATGATGTAGCATTTGCTCAATTAGGAATAAAATTTGTCACAAATTATAACACGTTAAAATAACACTTTCTATTTAATGCAAATTATAGACAGTGCTAACAAAAATGGTGAACTTGAATACTACTTATTTAGTGCATTATAAAAATTAAAATCCCCACAACAGAGCAGTAACACGATAATTGGAAGGTTTACAATTGCATGTGTTTGTTAATGAGACGTGGATAGCGAAGAACGTCGTACTCAATATGCATTGCGAGTGATTCGATTCAACAGCGTTTCCTCAGCCCCGTCGTTAAGAAAATTGTTCGAAAGTAGGAAATCCGAGGACTGCTGGATGGGCTCCGTGGGAAATGATTCTACGATTATTCTAGGTTAAGTTATAACAGGAAAACCCCTCGCGTAGCTTCTCGAACGCATCCATATTTATAAGGCTAGCTCGTGAATTCATCAGCAGTTCGTTCTATAACGATTAACCCGGTCGGTAGCGGTGGCCCTCCGTCGAATTAATAAATGCCACGTTGCTTCTTTCCTGCTTCTCCGTTCGTTACATAATCGGCATTATGACTTTCAACGGGCACCGAACCGAAGGGAGAATTTTCCTATTAAATTTCATGTCTCCTTGTAAATACCGTTTTAATTAACCCGTTCCGATTGGACCAATTTTAATTGAAGTATCCATTAAACGAGCCCTCCTCCATGCACGAGACCGTAATTTCGCTTCGTCTCCATTCGCCGGCAGACAGAAATAAAGAAAAATGAAAAAGAATAAGAGAAATTGAACGGTATTTCGAATTATTAAAATATACATCTCCTTAAGTTGCATAGGATATCAGTAGCCAGAGAGAGTATTCTCCTGCGTGAAAGTTCATCTACCTTCAGCTAAATATATATAAGAATAGACTTATCGTTAGTCCAATAAATATAATCACTTCGTCTTTATATGTATAGCATATCCACCAATAGTCACATATTCTATATCCACCGATATTAATGATATTTTTCGTAAATATTAGTGCATAGTAGTTCTAATATTTTGCAGATCCCAATTTTCTCGATACCTAGTTAGTCATTCCGACTTTCACTTTATGCACAAAATTCCTCAATGCCTCAAAGCACAGACCTAACCCAAGCATATAAGAACTTCGTAAAATTGTATCAAACTTAAATTTCTGGATGACATTAGACAGAGTACTGTCTCGAATAAATTTTAAAGTGTTCTTAATTCCAATACCCAGAATCCAAAATTTACACAACATGTATAATAAAAAAGTGTTGCATAAAAATACCTATCCTACAGTCAGACCTAAACTAATATTCCCCTAACTTTATGCTACCCTTAAAATTCAAACTCATTTGTTCCCAAGGATAACTAGAGACCAGCCTGCAGGTGCTAAAAAAATATTTTCTGTAAGTCGGGGCACCTCGATTCGGATTGGCCGCGGCAGAGTGCGACAACCTGTCTGAAAACTTCCACTTTAATGGATCGAATATTGACGAGGAGGACGAGGCTCCTTTCCCGCGAAAAGTCCACGGTTGGGAAGCACTTATGTCCTTTACGATGCTTCCATTACGGAGAACATTACGTGACGGTAGGAGAAAGGCTGTAGGGAGGGTTAGAGGGGGTAGAGATAGGGAAAGAAAGATGGGCTCGTCGCGCACGCAAATGCGAGTACATAGGTACGATGTGCCGAGCAATTAACTTAATGTCTTGAAGCCATTAGCCCGTCGTCGTTGATGCGACGCTTCGTAAACAGTATCCGCTCGTCTTGATTGTGTACCAAACTTGTCGCGAGACAACAGAGGGAGGGAGCAGGAGGGCCAATTCGCGCTCGTGTGGCTCCATGCATGCTGATTAATCGAAAATCGATAGGGCCACTCATCGACTTGAATTTTAAGCCGTCTATTAGGGGGCCGTCGAGAGGCATGCCTTCCTGAGTTTCAAATTAATAACCTACTTTAGCGAAGATTGCGAGGAGTTGACCGAAAATACAGACTTTGGGAGAATAACATTGATTTTATCTATGTTTAGCAGAAGAGAGACAAATCGATTTATAATAGTTGCTCTAATAACGGTCTTAGTTTTCAGATATGGATTGAAGGAAGTTCTTTTTAAACTTTTTAGAAGGATACTAAAAAGTTTCGTTTCTTCGTTTTAAATTCATAACGCAGAGAGTTTACTACGCTGAGTATAGAGTAACTATAAAAAGACACTATATGAGTCAATAATTTTTTGAAATCTGACTTTAACACTATGTCTATGGTAAATAGTATTTCTTACGAGATTCTTAAGAGAAGTGTAGTATATACGTATTTAAAAACCATATTTTATTGGATTCGTAGGAGAAAAATTCGGTAAACCAATTATACTTTACAATGTAATATATTTCGAGTGAGAGTTAGAGTAGAGTGTAGTAGAATCTAGTATACTGTATAAGAATGTCTAAACATGTGCTTTTATAGAGACTATTAAATCTACTAGGGAGAGGATTACCAGAGTCTTTAGAATACTATGAGTAAATCTGACGAATTTATATTTTAATATAGAAAGTGAAAACAGGAGCGACTAGCAGTCCTCATCAATGGCTCAGGACTAGCAAAAGATTGGTCATCCAACAATTTCCTCCCGCATGGTCAACCTGTTCAATCCTTTTACCAGACACCTGAAGCTACCATCATCCCATCGATGCGAGAATCTCCTGAAAATCGTTATACGCGACGTAACATAATCTAATAGCTCGGTGAGCTTAATTACTCAAGGGAAAGCAGCTCGGCTGACTTTTCGGCCGGCGTTAAGTTTGATCGACCAGTCAAAGGAATCGGCGACGCAGTCACAGAGGCGTGCAACAAAGTCGTTAGCAGTTAGTATATAAAGAAACGGGGGAGATGGCGAACGAAGGGGGTAGAGTCGGTGGAAGGGCTGAGGGGGCATAACCGAGTCTTCTGCCGTGAGATGAACCATGAACAGAGCTCAATCTCCCGGAATCCTGAAGAACGGACACCGATCCACTTCAGGACCGGCTGGAGAGCAAACCGTCTGGAAGATCGTCTTCCAAAAGGACCAGACACAGAGGCTCGTGGCTCACCTACGCGTATACACACGTACTCGTGCGCCAAACACACGGTGCCAGTAAAACTTCCGCACACACAGACGTGGCCCGTCGATCGAGCGTGAGAACGTCCTTTGCCAGGCCCCGATTCTTCAAGCTTAATTGGTCCGCGAGTCAATTTGAGACCCGAAAAAGGAAGAACAGGTACACACCAGGCATAGACGAGGCTTCTTCCGCTCCCCGAAATCCGGAGCAATTTATCGGTACATGATGGACGTTGGGCTCGATACAACTGGGGCTTGCTTCGACAACAATAAAGCAACAGGGAGTTTATCGTGAAAGAAGATGCTTTGATAATTCCTTTTTGTTGGCATGTTACTGATTTTCAATATTATCTATCGCGTGTTTTTTACTGCTTCTTTCTAACAATGTTTAGTTCATGAGAGACACAATGGGAGTCAGAGCGTTTCTAATATCTCTATTTTTAATATTTATAGTGAAAGATATCTGTGAATAACTTGTGACTTTTATTCTATACTTGTACTGGTGCTAGTATACTCGTATATGGCGCTTCACTCAATATTTGAACAACAGACTGAAGCTCGTGTTTCGTTTTGAATAAAGGTTAATGGGTATGTCTTTGATAGTGACAGTAATCGTTTGGTAAAAGCTCGCCACTTTGCGCTGCGGTTTCTGTCGGTTCATCCTGCGGAGAAAAGCGAGGGTAAAAATTTAAAAAAAAGGGAGAAAAGGTGTAATCCAACAGACGATTGGCCGAGAATGGGCCCGGTGTCGGTTGAACGATTTTGCCTGCGGGCGACATGTGGACAGGCAGCAGGTGATCCCGATGTAGCATGTGAGCCTGTGCCTGTATGCACGCGTGCATTTCCACGTGTACACTGCACCCACGTGTCGTTCCTCAAACCCTGTACACTGGGATCCACGGTAACCGACCATTAAGCAACGAATCGCTCTGGACATTGTTTCGATATCAGATGAAAAGATTAAGCAAGTAAAAGTAATAATTGAACCTTTACATTTTAGGACGTGGGACCTTCAAAGTCAGTTTCACGCAGAAAAATATGTAATATATGGAAATTGAATTTTTATATTCTCATTTTTTAAGAGAACAGCTCTTTTTAATTACATTTTGCTGAGAATAAAAATTCTATCTTATAGACTTCAATTCAAGCAGGATCTCAAATTTGTTGCTATAGAAGTATTTCATTCGCAATTAAAAATGGAGGAAACACAGACAGTTTTATCTTCAAATTATAATTTTATGCTAAAAAGAGTTTATTTTTTAAATCTAAAGAATATCGAGGAATACTTAAATTCAAAAGTTTCTATCTTGGAAGAATATATAGAGTGAAAATGAGGAAGATTTCTGATAAAATGGATAAGTGGACAGCAAAAAGGACGGTCGATCGTTTCGATTTAGCACAAAGACAAATGGGGATAGGCCTCAATTATCGACACGAGAAGTCGTAGCGAGCAGATCTACTAAACGCCGTCTTTTTAGAGACGCGACATAATCGTGGGGTGATATCTGAAACGATCCTCGAGTAGGGACCGGGGTAGCCTAATTAACGTCATCCTGAGGAGGACAAGCGACGAATGCAAACAACTCGGGGTTAGGGCCAATTATCGAAATGGAGCGTCGAATTAACTTCAGGACCTAGGACATAGTTATCTATAGTCAACAAACCATACTGTATGATTAACGAGTCGTTAGTTACCCGAGGACAGGTTTATTTCACTATTCTTTATAATTACACTAATGTTGAACCACCCTTGAGGTCTGCAATACATAATATTTTTTTGATAAATTTGTTTTAATGTTGTCTATTGTGAAAATATCTAATCAAAGTGACATACCATCGGAATAGGTATAAAATATTTTAAAAGTGATATAGTACATATCATTATATTGCAGGCTTTTTATTATATCTATTTAAAACACCTCGCTTTTAAAAATAACTATTTAAATTGTCTGAAATTTGTACAAAAACACCAAAAAATTATCTCAGTAAGCAATGAAACGTTATTTTCGCGTCCATTAATATTTTTACCGAATGTGATTCAATTATTTATATCCCTTAATCAAACAGGAACAAAATACAGAATAATATATTCATTTCAGTTACTGGTTGAAACGAGTCCTCTCGTTGGAAATGTGATATTTGGTGGCCGAAAGCATTGCAAATTTTTAATCATCGAACATAGATATTATTTCGACCAAAAATTAATGGAAACCATATCGTTTACGTTTTGAACCTGCATGACCAAAGTCATCAATGATTTTCCCTGTTTTCTCTATTTCAATTTCAATCACCAACCCTGCTGTACCGTGTTAAAATTCACCTCTTGCGGAAACTTGATATTTACGAATCGCTTCTCCTTGACGGATCGAGAAATAATTTTGTGTACACGAGTAGAAGCGAGAGAAAAAGTTCCGCCTGTCCAAACAGTGGCTCCTAAGGGACAATTAGGACGGTCCATAACACAGTGGGATATCCCAGCGTACCTTGGAGCTAATGTGCTTGCGCTACTCCGATTACATTATACTGGCACCGGCAAGGAGGGAAAGGGCTGAAATCAGATCATCGACACGCCACGTGCTACCCGCGACGAATATTGCCTTTGATTATCCTCATTTTACGTCGCTGCCCTGTCTTTAAGGTGATGTTGGAAAATTAATGGCTGTGTGCGCGAATTATTCGGAATTGAAAAATATTTCTACATATTTTTTAGAAACAGTTCTTCTGTAAAATAATAAGAAAAGTCTGAATCTTCTTCTGAATCTTAAATGTAAAGTACTAAGAAAAGTCTGAATCTTCTTTCGAATCTTGAATGTAAAATGTTAAGAAAAGTCTGAAAAGTGAAGGAAATACTACTTAGCGTTCACTTGACATGTCTGATTAATCTTACTCCTTGACTACTTAATTTTCTCCATACTGTAATATTATGAATGTATACCTCACATTCTATAGTTACCTTCTATTAAAATTACAGTACCTTTTGCTAAAATCGCCTAAATTTCCCAAAAAACAACAGCATTAAAAATACAGTTGTTTACATTTCTATAAATTATCCAACATGCAAGATAGAAAGTCGTTTTCAGCTCAAGCTTCGTGAGAAAATAAAAATTCATCGAGGTCTACAGAAAGGAATGTCCACAATCCTTAACGATAGTAACATCTCTCTGTGCGTCTTCGCCCCGCCCTGAATGCGTGAGCGCACATACACGTTCCCTAGCCAGCCATGATCAAATATTGATGCCGTGCGAATGTGTTGGGTCACCAGCAGGAAGCCATGCTGCCACCCTCTGATTACAATGCGAGATAGCGACAGGACTATTAGGCCGTATCTCGAGAGGAGACGGTGGAAAGGGACAGGACTCGGAGCAAGCGGGAAAACGAGGATGCCAATGGTTTTTACCTTGAAAATGAAGGAGACACGCGGTTGAAGAGCTCATTAACATTTCCCCCCTGGTCATGCGAGATACTTTCTTCCCTTCAGAGTATATTGAGCTGTTTTTCATCTGATCATTTTTTTTTTTTTTCGTTTAGTCAAGATTAGCCTATCCAGGTCCCGAATTTCTACTTCAGTATTCTTAATTCCTTTTCTCTTTTCTGTAACTTCTTATTCTAACCTTTAGTAGAATTTAGGAGGAAAAAGAAAAGAAGAGGAACTAGGAATCGGTAGAAGGGACTAACGAATAGGAAGAAGTATTTAAATAAGACTTTAAATTTATTATAGGAAAATAGAAAATAAATTGTACAAGTTCTTATAAATAGGTAACTAATTTTCCAAATACTTAGATACACACTTGTCTGTCTATGAAGGATATAACCCCCTGTCTGACCTAATACAAGCCTTCATCTACTGATTGCCTTAGGAGTTTATAAATGTACACAGATACAATAAGGAAAAATGGTTAAAGCATCACACATATGTATAAATAGTTTTTTATGGAACATGATAACCCTGAAAATGAAAAAATATTTATATAGAATTTATTGAACGCAAATATTCCTATCCCTCTTTTTTCCTAAGAGACAGATGATTTCAAACCAGTTAAGAGCAGACTATTATACAATGAGACTGAAATTTCGTGCCGCATTTGAATCGTCTAAATTCGTCGGGACACCTTTAATTGAACCAATCAACCACGGATTATCGATATTAAGCTTTTCGCTTCGCTTCGCTCCTCGCGCTGATTCTGCTCGCGTAATTTCGCGACTCCCGGATAATTCGATCTGTGGCGGACCTAAGTGGGAAGAAAAGGAAGCTGAAATGAGGGGGCAATGGATTCAGCATTCCACTTGTCGCATTTATCTTTATACAATAAGAACGATATTCATAAGAAAGAACACTTGCGATCTAGATGCTTTTAATTTTATAAAAATTCAGTAAAAATATATTCACTCGATACCATATCAGAGATGGTCATCTAAACACTTTTGTTAACCAATGAGATGTATTAATAAAAATCCTTAACCCATCGTGTGAGTGAGATACACAATCTACTTTGCGTCAGACATACAATCTACTGATACGGTATCTCAGAGGCTTCACATAATACATTTCTTACTTTTATCCCCATTGCAAACTGTTTCCAAAACTGGCTTCTAGTACTCCAGCGTTAAATATAAATCCATGCAATTAATAACACATGAATCATCATATTATCGACCCAGTCTTTAACCCTCGGACAGCGGACTGTTTTACATTTATATGCAGAACCAGCGGACTCAGGGTCACTTTTGACCCACCGTTCGCTGTCCCCAGGTTAAGCAACGAACTACTGCAATTACGACGTCTGGTGATACAGCCTCAAGGGTCCGATTAGCCCTATCGACGACAGTAAAACCACAAAACAAGTTGTTCTGGCCAACACCAGCCATTGCTTGATCCTCCATCGTTTTAACGTAGCCCGCTGTCAGCCGGATGTATCAGGGGCTAGAAGAGGAACAGAGCGTCGTCCTTCAGGATTGTCCACGAGCAAATAACCCGAAGGCATGCCGATCCTTGTGGTCGCGGGAGCGTACTGATGGACCAGTGGCGAAGGAGAAGGATATGGAAAGAGAGCGAGAGACAGGATTCAGTTAATCACGCAATTTTCGCTGGTTTCTATCAACCACTACCCTCTTACGAAACGCCATAGGAAGGTGGTCTAGAGGGGGTGAGAAAGTGGCTGGTCGGTTAAAGAACGAAGCAATGGCGCAGAATGGCGGTGGGCAATTGCTCGTAACTCGCTAAACCGCCTCTTTCCACCTAACCCTCTATCCAGCGATCAGCAAAACCCCGTTCAACTCGCCGACGAAAGCCCCCGACAAAAACCTAGTCGACCCTTTGCCACGGCGACGATCTTCCTTCCTTCCTTCCTTCCTTCCCTCTGTGGTGAAAGGGTTGGCCACCCTCCCTCGCCACGGACGCGCGCCCCGTATAGCGGGGAAAAATTAACCCGTTAAAATTTAAAGCCTCTAGAAACGATTAATGGCCTGTTAAACGCGTCCTCAAAGAACTGCGACTTCTGGATTATGCTTATAACGATGTTGTACTTATCAGAACAGAGTGGATATATTTTTACTGTTTTTTCTTTTTCTTTTTTTTTCATAGAATTGAATTCTGAATTCGAATTAATATTGTAAAAATAGAGTAAGTTGGAAGGAATACATTTGGGATAAATTGGGATAAAAGTATATTCTCCATGCTAGTAATCTTAGGATAAGTAGCAATTCGCAATTATTCATAAGCTTCTCATATTCTGAGTCACCAGTTGGCAAACCTGTAAGTAAGGCAGTCGACGCACATCAAAAGTGCCATAATTCGTGCCCCCCCGTCCACCCAAGTACCATTTTTCATTGGAGTCTCCTCGATAGCTTCGTCTTCTTGCAACAGTCGCTAATGAAATAAGCATTGGCGTCGAAAATATTGCTGAAACGAGGTCGAAACGCTCGTGGAACGATAGAGGGCATAAGGAACGAGGGGCTGGCGAAGAAACGATGATAAAAGGGGAAGGGGGGCGTGCAGGGAAAGGGAGAAAAGGAGGAAAGAAGAGAGGAGGGTTCGCTTGGGTAGTTGGGTACTCAGAAACTCACGGAGACCCCCTAACGAGCTCTTTTCTTCCCTTCCTATTTATTTCTGTTCCTTATTTAACCGACCCCCACCAGCTATAATCTATCCCTTTCCGTTCGTCATTCTGCCTCGCTCCTCCCGCGAAATACCAAAAATCCTCTTTCTTCGTTGCAACAGCAGCAGCCCACCCTAAGGCGCTCTTCAACGAAGACTAACCCCTAGGATCGGCCAAATAAAAGTGTTGCCGTGGCGGGAGAAATAAACGGCCGAAAGAAGAAGGAAAGAGTAATATGTTACTGTGTAATAAAATAAATCTTCCTCCGTCGCGACAACCCTTTTTCTTGGACCTAAATACGCGTTTCAATGGGATTCCTGTGTAACGGGGCTGAACCAGGAAGGAACAGCGTGGGTACAGTACTACGGAGAAGCGTATTGTGCAGATGGTAGATTGAAATTTAATTGGGACTGTGTGAATAGCATTGACTAAAATTGTGTACCAAATATTTGCAAAGATACTTCAATATCCAGATTATTTATTAGTGTGGATATGTTCGCAGTATTTTCTTGAAAATAAAATAGGATACTTTCGTTCTTGAATATTAATATATTATTACCTATATTAATATCTTCTTTTGCATACAGATTCAAATGAGAGTAATTAAAATTCTATGATAGGAAAACTTCTAGTAGAGTCATGATAACACTTTAGACGCTCTAGAAAATGAATAACTAGAAACGAATACCTTATTTATGTTTCTATCTTTCTACCATAATTATACACCTTGCTACTATATGAAAAAGACATAAATTATTAAAGAATTATTAAAGAAGAAAATTAAATTTATTCGAACCATTTCTAAAAATACCTTATGTCCACCCTAATAATAGATCTTATAAAGAAACGAATATAATGACAAGCTGCCTGAGAGAGCGGAGGGGTTTATTAAAATTTCTTACCAATTTCCTTCAGACACGCCGCGACGGCACGTGTCCTCTAATCCATCGAATATTTCGACTCACTGCAATTTCCCTTTTCCCCCGATATTCGTTCGTGGATTGATCCCACCTAACAAACGAGTCTAACTCCTCCACCCCCTCTCTCCATCACTCTCCTTCTCTCTCTAATCCTCGTAGGAACCACCGCAGCTTGTTATTAATGAATCTCCATGAGGCCGTTCCTCGACGTAGGTGAAATAAAAAATGGCGTTCTCACGACTTTGCCACCCCAGTGTCGTTGAGAGGGCGGCTGTGGGGGAGGTGAGGCGAGATGGAAGGAAGGACGAGGGGGGTGAAACTGCACGAATAAAAATGCCCGGTTTCTGAGCGCGGCGGGAGGAAAGGTTCGGAGAGAGGGGTAGACGAAATGGGGTGGCGTGCTCCAACGACTTGTGATCTGATCAATAAGCTGGTATAGGGGATTATTTTGCGACAGGAACTGTGTGTGACTCTTCCTCCGCGGATTTCAGAAAACCGAATCGAAATTTATGCACAATTTCCAGCGATGTAATAAAAATTCTGAGTACTACTACCAATCGAGGCTTTGGAATCACTCGACAATTTTAATTAAAATTTTACTGTGTAACAATATTTCGAATTGGAGGCAATATACATAACTGCAATTTAGCAATAGTCACAAGGATATTCTTAGCTTGTAGCTAGCCATGTGTCTATCAGAAATTAAAAGCAATTAGAGAAAAATATCTCGGCATCATTTCCTCTCGAATTAGAATTTATTTTCAGCAATAGCTGTCTAAAAATTTTCGGAACCTACCGAAAAATATTACTGGTCTTATAAAATGATTGTGATTACGTTTTCATAAAAAACGGTGGTTCTCTCAACGATTCGGGCTCGAAGCGCGACGAGCACGACAATCGTAATAGTGTCTCGCACATTTTCCATAAAATTTCAGCGAGGACAAGTCATAAAGTGTTCGCCAGGCGTGCAAGAAAAAAGCAGGTGAAATATTGTACCGGGTAGCGTGCTACTCCCGCGATTTCATAATTTCGCGTGTAGCCGTATCATTTTCAAAGTAACCGCGTCTGACGATGAAATTGCCCGCTTTGTCAGCTTAAATCCTTCGCCCTTGAAATTTATATTCCCGGCGTCTCGCAAAATGAAACGTTACAACCCTGGTTACAGGTCTGACAGAGGGTTATTCCATGCGAAATCGGACTCTTTACGAAGTAACATTTCGGATCTTGTTCAAATTTGGATAGAGTGGTCTCTAGCAATGTTCAACGATGTTTAAAGTGTCCGTATTTTTTCAAAACTATCTGTAAAGAGGGAAAATAGGGCTATGTACCTATATTCTCAGTTTTTTCAAATTTTTAAATATTTCTTCACTATGAAAAACACGTTTCTTTAAAACACTCGCAAAAAGGTAATTAAAAACGAGTTCTTCTTTAATGAAATAATTTGTATGTACTATTCTAGTGTCTTCACTATAAGCATACACTAGCTCTGATTCTCGTGCGTTTATTATTTCAGGAGTTATGAATTTTTGAAGAAAAAGTTAGCACTCCATGCAGCTATAAAATCCATAATTTCTACATATTTTAAATAACATTTTGACATACATTCAAACATCGCTGAAGTATGTGTTCCATCCAGATTTGAGCAAGATCAGAGATGTTACTTCGAAAAGTGTCCGATTTCGCATAGAATGACTCCATGAAGAGGACGCCAACCATACCAGTTTATCCTCTCGATATTTTCAACGATATTCCGCGACGTTTCAATCCACCGAAAGGTATCGAAAAGGGACCTCGTTTTTGCATTACCATACAATCTTGGCGTCCCTTTTCGCAGTAGGGAAAGACGACTTCGAGCGGAGAGGGGAAGTGCAACGGAGTGGGAAGCTGGTCTCCCAAATCCCTCAGAACGCGAGGCTCCTCGAATCCCTCGATCCAAGTTTGTTTGGACGCGCTTGCCGCGAGTCTTGCACTCCTCTTTCGCCCTTCCTCTTGATTTCGGGACTCGACGCTGAAAACGTGGGGCGGAGGCAGTAGGCATTATAGGAATTGGATTTAAAACTGCCACACTTCGCTGGCACCACGGAAAACGAAAACATTTATCATCCACGAGCAGATTGTTTACGTTTCCCGCGTCCGCGGCAATTGCTTTCAGTACCTGCTGCGTCAGCTATCAAAACAACAGGATCTAAAGACCTTTGTGTACTAGGTAGAACGAAAAAATGAAAACTGCGTGCTTTCTGATGGTAAAATGTTTTGCCTCTGGTCTTCCAGATTATATCTACAAAAACTGATAATTGTTCGAACAATTTTTAGAGTGTTGCGAAAGCTTTGAAGATTTAGATCTTTGTCCTTTTTTAATACGCTTAAAAAATTCTGCATTTGTTCATTTCTTTATACTCGTAGAGTAAAAACTGACCCTTCACGTGTGCTTTCAATACGAAAATGTTGAAATTCGTTTAATGTCTATAGTTGAAAAAGAATTCTTATCTTTTCTTACAGTCTCTAAAATGTGACCATATTTTGTAGTCACTATTCTTTATTAGATCACATTCTTAGATCACTAATGAAATTTCCCATTGTAACAAAACAAGAAGTACAAAAAATAGTACACCATTGAGCAGAACACACAGAGGTGATTCACTTCTCTTCCCACTACTGTAGAACAAAGAATTTCAGCTTCATTGTCAACGTGGTCGAAGATTCATACAAAGAACACATCGTTAAAATATTCGAATGAAATCAAGAGAGCAAATCAACAAGCTAAAGGAGAGTCGAAAAGGGCTGTGCAGGAAGACAGCGAGGAGCAGGTGGAAAGGAGCAGGAGCACGAGAAAGCAGCACAGGGATAATTTGCCAAAAGAAAATATCGCATTGTGTTTTGTGCGGGAGTATTATTATATTCGAGCTGGCATTATTCAGCTAAGATGAGAACGGCGAGTGGAGGAACTGATACAGAAGATTTAGTCAGAGGGTCTACGCTGCAGGAAGAGGAATGGAAAGAAACGGAGAAGGAAACCCGTGCTTTGTGCCATGCACAATAATCGAGGAACAACACTCCGCCGCCTGTGACTCTTCCTCCCCGTTGATCATTTCTTCTTGACGGATGGAATATCTTCGTCCTTCCAATCCTGCTCCCCTTGCCATGACACAGAGCAGCATTCGGTCATCACTTTGGTTAAAAAAATAATTTATCTGAAGTGAAATCTTCAGAACTTGAAACAATTTTATATTCTGCGAAACAGACAAATATTTTTCGGAGAAATTATAGCTAAGTATATGAAGATCTCCCTAGTCCAGAAATTTCAATTAATCTCAAATATATTATTAATTAATTGATTAATAGCAGTGCAATACATTTGAAAGTAAAAATTCCAAACAATCACTGCGCAATGGCACTGAATTTCAGTAAAATCAGAGATACTGTAAATTTGTCGTGGATCGATGAGAGTGCAGATGCACCGACGCACAAGTATCGTGAATGTATTATTGAAGCGAAACCACGATATGGGGTTGATAGGAACGAATAAGAGAGACAGGATCGGAGTAAACGTAATAGCAGACGAAGCATCGTTATAGCATCGTTATATTAAAACATAGCAATAAGTAAGGCTCCCTCGGTCCGTTCTCTCCTCTCTTCGATGTTAACCCCCAACCCTGGAACCCAACCCTCTTGTCCCGTGTGCTCGCTGGATTTTTTTCCCCGTTTCTCGAGATGACGACGAGACGTCCGTAATACTGCACGTGGAACAAAGAAGATATGAAATATTCTAAATTCCCGGGTAGCTCTTGACATGGTTCCTAATTACAAGGGGCAACAGTGTTTCCCCGATTATTTTCCTCCCGTTGTCTAATTGTCATACAGAGGATGCCTCGGGAAATGTGATGCACTCACTGGCATGAAAATTTCTATTTGAAAAATCAGCACGTATAAATTGTATGATAATATCCAGGATTCATATTATTAATGAGAATAATGAGTAGAATGATAAATTTGAAAAATAGATTAAATTGAATGAGAAATACAATGTTACATGAATCTGATTATTTATCTCAAGTATCTTATTGAAAATAAGATAATACTTTTTTATTATATGTTACTTACGAGAAAAATTCTTTTTATATTATATTTTACGTTCACTGTTTACAAGTAAAGGATTAGACCAACGCCACAAATAATTATCTTAATTACCACGTGATACCACTCATCTGAACAATTATTTATTCCTCGCAAACGAACACGGCGCAATAATCAGTGGCATTTTTAAACAAACCAGTAGCGAATCGCTTTGATGTCTCAAAACGAAAACTCCCGTTGCGGGGCTCAGCGTTTCTCCACTCGAAACACGAGTATCTCATTAGGAAAAATCGTACGCGGCTCCACAAAGCCCAGGAAAATAATTTTTCCCTTTTCTCCCCCGCTTAATTCTCCTTTTTTTCAATCGTACGTGTTGCACGTTATTCAAATATAACGATTTCCCGTGGCTGTGTTTGCGAAAAGGAACTCTCTAATTTGCGCGAAGCTCGTTTGCCCATCCTCCCACCGCCCCGCCTAGTCTTTCTATCGTGCTTTTAAAAATTTGCTCGAAACTTTCGCACCGGGAGAGGGAGAAAAGCGGTCTACCGCCACCGTGTCGCATTTCTCGCTCCAATAAATATTTCTACATGAATTCCAGCCGAGAAGTAGCGAAAAAATCGCTCGTGCATAGTATCCGCGCAACTATTTTACGACGTCTCATTCTATCGTGTTATGCACGAAAATTTCCAGAAAAGTCAAAACACGAACAGCTCCTGTTGTGCTGTTCCGCGAAAAACGTAGCGCCTCGAGTTTTCGCGTCGAACGAACGCAAATAATTGTACTGGCAATGATGTTGCTTTTACAGCAAGCCTTTTAATCTGCATGAACTCTCGTTCTCTTTTGTTCATTTGCCTGTATTGTTGCTACGGATTTACACATATTTTCGTCAGTGGAATATATGGCGTACAATCGTGTCTACTCATATTGCTAAAATAATTTTGAAACTAGCTGTATGGTCTGACAGACGTGTTTACTGAATATGAAATTTTTGCGAATATTATTTTTAACGGGGGAATATGAATATTGAATTCTTGAAGTAGGTGGTGCAAGTTGAGAGAAGTCTGATTATAGTTGATGATAAAGAATAAATTTTTAAGCTTCCACAAATTTTTAAGCTTCAGTTTCTCTTTAATCAAATATCTTATGTAGAAAATAATCACATAGCTAAATAATGTGGCTATAAAACATGAGAAAGAACTATGGAGAACAATATATTAAATTGCAAATAAGGGACCATATAGAGTTATATTAATCAAAACCAGGCGACATTGTCCTATTCGATTAACCGCCAAGTTGCTTCAAGAATGAAATTAAAAGTCATGGAAGTTGTTTGTTGATCCGACTAAGTCACTTGCGAAATCAGAGGGAAAAGGAAGCTGAGATTCTGTAGGAAATCAGGACGGTTGAATGGCACGATGAAACCTGTTAGCCGAGGTCAGGGACTAATTACTTGATTACGTAATTGCCTTCCCGCTCCGACAATCACCCTCCCACAGCCCGTCGCGGCCGGTAAACCCCCCGCTGATTCACCCCTAACCGCGTGATCCTCACCCTGAACATCTTCCTGAAAGAAAGAACCCTTTTAGCTCGAATTAATTTCCTTGTCCGCGAACTGGGTACCCTGAACCCTTGAGAACCTATTAGCACACAATTTTCCATTTATCGCGTGACAGGCTACCCCAAATGTACGCCAAATAAAAATCTAGACCTTCCTCATGGACCACATTCACAAAGGTTAGTCGTAGAATCCTAGAACATTTTATAAAAAATATTCAACTTGGACACACAATGATAACCAATCCCATAAATCAACAAAGTGAGAAAATATCAGGGTAAGACCACACGTTAACCACAAAGAAAAGGAAATCGGCTGTTGAGGGAGGAAAAACGAAGGCCAGCGAAAGTGGTTAAATTACTTTTGTACGCGTGTAAGGATTAAGAAAAAACTGTGGTCTGAATCAGCGTACACGCGTACACAGCGTCTCGTTTCCTTCTCTTTCCCTTCTTTTTTCGCCACGGTCTCGTCCTTCGTATTGCATAGGCGGTAGCCGCGCGTAAGAGGGAGTATTTATACATAACCAACTTTCTACGGGGTTTGTCGTAGCAGGAGCGACGGCAGGAAGGGAGGGGAATTCCGAGGGTGCCATGGGGGTGTGTTGCTCTATCTAACGTCGCTCATGGAGCTCGTTAGCGTTGCCCGTGGCAACACCCTTACTTCGCAGACCCGCGCCCCCGACCACCAAACCACCCCTCGTCTTGCGAGTGGCCGATGGGGTGGGGTGCCAGAAGAAAGGAGAGAAAAAAAACATGATGGGCGCATGCGTTCACGATTCCACCATTCGCCATCGCGTCATGTGTGCGCGGGTCCTGCACGAGGGCGACAGCGAATGGGGGAGGGCATGGCACAAAGAAAAATTCGGGGCTGTCTGGAGGAGAGAAGAAGGATTGAAAACAGCCGGAACGATTGTTTAACGAGACCCTCGGCGTGTCGCGCTTCCTCAAATGTTGCGGTCTCGTTGGGCATTAGAGTGGAACGAAATATAGGGGTGACGTTTTTTTTAATACTTAGGACCTCTAATTGTAGAGAATACAAGTAAAAATTGCAATACCAGCTCACTCTTCTCATAAAAACAGAGAATAGAATGATGAATATTAAAAAAAATAATATACAAATGCATCACATGAATGATCAAATTAACATAAGAATGGAATAACAATACATGCAAGTTGAAATTACGAATCAAGTCGACACAAGTATTCCTATTATTCCATTCTCAAGAAATCAGTACCTTCTCCCCAGGAAGTATATCAAGCCAAGAGGAAAATTTGCTTAGGCTCTCGCCTCTAAAAATCGAAGACATCAAACGAGAGACAACCGTGCCTTTCCGCGTCGTCGGGCAAACGTGGGCCCCTTTTTTCTGTAAATTAAATCGCGACGTCAAGGATCTCGCCCGGAAGTATCTCGTCTCCCTTCGAGACAGGCATCTCGGTTCGATGCGCGAAGACCTGGGTCTACGTAGCCAATTCAGTTCGACAGACCTCGGTGGGGGTTGAACATCGAACAGTGGAATTAATAACAAAGTAATTCTTTATTGCGCTCGAAGATAAGGCCAGTGATATTAATAATAGCATTCGTTGCTCCTGCACTGCGGTGGGTTTCATTAAAAACCTACCACACGAGTCGGAGAGAACGAGAAACAGAGAGAGGCGGGGACAGGGGATGAAACGGCGAAGGGCAAGCCGGGGAAACCGAGAAAAAAAGATGCAGAGAGGAGGCGAAAGAGAAAGTAGAGAAACGAGAAAGAGACGGTTGGGTGAAGAGACGAACGAGAGGGAGAGAGAAGGCAGGGAACCGCTGCGTAAGCCCAGACCAGATCCGCTTAGGGGATGTAATTAAAATCGGAAAAATGTGTTTAATGAATATTCATTTGTGCCTCGATCTGCTGATATTAAACGGGCTTGGCTCGGTTCGCTTCGAATATTGCCATCCCGCCCCTGTGCCGACGGCACGCGGGGCGATTAAAAAAAAAAAGGAAGAAGGAGGACAAAAAAGAAAGAAGAAGAGGAAGTCGCTAGGCGGCTGCGATGATCCGAAACCGACCAGCATTGTTTCCTTCCTTCTTTTCTTCTCCTCCTTCGGTTTATCGCTGCCCCCCATGGTATTTTTTGCGCGGCCCAAAATCTATCGGGTGACCGGGAAAATATGGCGCGTAGGCGGATGCGTCGCGACGCGATAAAAATTCACGAAGCTTGAAAAACGAGTCTGCAGCGCGATCCGCCGTTTATGCTCGGTCGAAACCGCGTTATCTCGCATTTTATGGGATTTATGGCGAGGGATATCAAAATAATTGGATACCGAAGAGAATTTGTTGTCTATAAACAACCCCTATACTACCTACTTTTATCAGGCTTTCGATACGGGGATTATTTTTACGCGTAATTTGGTTTTGCATCGGAGCGAATGATTATTCATTTTTTGCTTGGCTTCGCATTATTACTGATATTGGAAAATGTGAAATGTGGAGTATGAATTAACCTCTTTGAGAATATTGGAACGTATTGTTAATAAATATACAATAGATTGAATATTTAGTAGGGATTTCCTGAGAAAGGATATATAAATATTTGTATTTAGGTGTGAGTTGTGAGCCAATGAGTTTTGAGTATTGCTGATTACAAATTATAACTTTTTAGAGATGGAAATTTGAATAGTAAAAATTTAATTTCCCAGATTTTAATATTCCTTCGTATCCAAAGTACCTTGGAAGATCTTTGCACAGGACAAAGAGAAACTCACTTCTTTGATCTTCCCTGCACTGTTAAAGGAACAGTCGAACAGGAAGCTTTGGTCGACTTCAAGAAACCAATCTCTCCTAGATTTCTAAATATACAGATGTATAGGATGCTTCAATATCACGAATAGATGGGTATGAACATAAACAGAAATAAAAGAAGTGTACTAAACTTACACTTATTGTATGCCACATCATTTTTTATAATAGAGTCAATGTGGTCTGATTATCACAGTGACACCATCCTAGTTGAGCAATAATTCAATAAACTTTGTTTCCACAAATGCTTCTTTACGATGAATCTCAGATATAATTAACAAAAGACTTTTCCAATTCAAAGCTTCCTTTAGACTAAAAGTTAAAAACTACCGAAAAAGACCTAAAAAAAAATCCTTTATCGGCTCAAGGAATCATAGTCAATAAATACCTACATTTGAATCAATCAGTAATAAGAATCCACTCGTACAATAGAAAGGAATCCTATACAAAAATTCTATACACTACTCTGCAACTTTTCACAACGAAGTGCCAGCAATCACCATATCCAAGGACCTCTAGCATCCACTACCTTAATGACTTTCAATCACGAAAGACACGCGGCAGAGTTCCATACTGTTCAGCCTGACAAGAAGTTCCTTTCTTTGATCTTCACTTACAGTACCAAGGCGGGGCACTCGAGTGGGAAGCTTCGAGTCGTCCCCGACGGGGTTCGAGCCATATCTCCAATTTTTCTTGGTACAAGGAGGTCGTGCGAAAACGTCTCACGTAGATCACCGTCCCTCCACCCCTGCAACCATTTTTCCCTTTGGAGGCCGTCCCGCTCGCTCGCGACATTTCATTTCCAGGGGCGATGCGATTTCGGGCGCATAAATCGCCAGCAGCCAGGAACAGAAAACATTCGCGACCACCTTTTCTTCCTTTATCTGCCTCTTCTTCCTCCTCGCCTTTCCTGCCCTTGCTCCTCCGTCTTCTTCGAGGGCTCTCCCTACCCTTGCCCGCTTTCCTTGCCCAGAGGGTGCTAGAGCCAGAGATGGGCGAAACTTTCGAACGAATTTGCATGTCGCTCTCCTAACGATTTCCTTCTTCGAGAAGAGAGAGAACTCGGGGCCTCCATCTCGTTTATCGATAAAAGAAATGACGTTGAATAAGGTTCAACCACCCCCCCTCGACCACCCTTCGTTTCTATGCAAGATACTCGCGATAGCGCCGCGAGATTCACCCCCAAATATATTTTAGGAGGCTCATCTTGATACGGAGATTGGTCTTCTCCGATGAGACCGAAGGAATATCGATACCGCTCACGGCAGAACGAAAGCCTGCTCCACTTCTTACAGTAAACAATCGTGAATATTCATGAGAAAGCCGACGAAGATGGTGTAAAGAAGAATTAGTTGTTATCTTGTGGTTCTCTTATATGATACCGTAATAAATATTTCTGGCTTCCTTTTACTCTAGTGTTGAAGATGATAATCGAAATACGGGGTGATTCAGAACAAGCGTAAACAGGAGAATGATCAACTATTTGAAAAGTTATCCCCACCACTGTTGCTTTAGCAGAAATGGTTTTTGACTTTGAAATATTCAAGTTTTCAAATGTTTTAACGTATCAATATTTGACTATTCAAATTTTTAAATATTCCAATATTTTAATTTTTAAGTATCTGGATAATTAAATATTCAAAATGAAATATTTAAAAATTGTCAGATATTCCAATATTTAAATATTTAAACATTCAAATTTTCTGATATTAAAATTGTCGAAGTTTCTTCCCTTGTTTCAATTTCTAAATTACAATTCTTTAAATAAAATCGTCTACCGAATAATTTCGCCTGTGGTCTCCAAAATTTATTATTCTACTGCAAACATAACTACACCCTGAATAGTAGGCTAATAAACTTCAACTGAGATGAACTTTCAGAAATTCAATAAAAATTAACAGAGATCAGTCATTACTGATTACATAGAGAAGAATATAACTCAAATAACAATTACACGAAAAAATGTCATACCACCCCTTATAGACATCTGTATAAAATACTCCCAATGTTCAGTCGCCTTCCTAAAATTCGAGAAAAGCGAAGCAGATAATATCGCGCGCAATGCCGACGACCGTGAAAATTGCAAACCGCGAGGACAACGGCAACAACGACAGAGAGAATTCTTACTGGTTGTTGACAAGAGACGGGGAGCCAGCGTGGCTACCATTTGCGTTTCCTCCTTTCTCCTCCCTCTTCCAAGCCCCTCTGAATCCCCTCTAGGTGCGTTTATCTTCCATACCCTATTGATCCGTAAGTGATGGTGCTCCGGAAGGTGGAGGGTGTCCCCTGACGGGGGTGGACCGATTCTGGGGATGAGTAAGGGCGGTAGGTGGTTTCCACCGTGAAGGGAACGAAGGTTGGACTCGTACTCGTACGATTAGATCGGGGGAAAAAAAGAGAAAGGAAGGAAGAAAGGAGAAGAGAGGCAGAGAGGCTCTAAAAAACGGGCTCGCGGAATGAAATAATAATATTAAGATGGATGGGGGGGTGAGGGTGCAGGTTCTTCTGTAGGTGTCGAGGAGAGGGAGAGGGTGAAAGGGACGGGCGACAGAGGCTGACAGTGACGCAAGAAGCTTTTTCATCATTTTCAAACCGCCCTGGTCTAACCTCATCCTTGAAACGGCCCCAAGCAAATCCATACGCGGTTATGTTTTCTCTCTCTTTCCCTCCCTCTATTACCCCTCTTTCTCTGTCCTCCCACTTTTTCTCTTCTTTCTCTCGAGACGTGCTTCCTATATCGCGAGGGATGAAAGCTCCGGGTAACCAGGTAGACTCGCTTCTCGCGCATAACTCGCATATTTAATATTGACGTTGTTTTTATGGTTCTCCACGGGAAATCTTTGTCTACGTTAAAAACAGTGAATATATAATTGATAAGATACTTCAGTTGTGCTACTTTTATCGATAAGTGGAAGAAGAGTAATATCCTAACCCTTTTCCAATTAAAAATTCGGTCATTTCTATGCTTTCTCTATTGGTATACATAATTTATTTTAAAGAAGAATTCTAAAGATAGAAATTGGAAAATTGCATTTTAATGACGAGTGTATTTTAACCAATTCGATAACTATTCAAGTTAGAAAAGAAATTGTGTTAGTTATTTTAACTTTAATTTATGTTAGAAATTTATGTTAGAAAAATATTGCCACTCGTTTCCAACGAAATAACTCAAACGATAAAACGAGAATTCTCTAAATATGTACATAAAACGAAAAGATACTTCAACTGTGTATCACTTTCCCCGAAAGAGGATAGCAAAGTTCATTCCACTCAATGACACAAACTTCTCCCTAATTCGACCATCTTGAAAAGTCTGACCACCCTCTGTCAGTTCGCGTCCCACAAACGGGGGTGTCTCGAACTGCCCTAATGCTCCACATCCCCACAGTACGACCATTGATGCAGTGGCGGCCATCTTCATGAGCTACCCTCGGTAAACATTTTCACGAAATATTTCTAAGTTACAACACCTAGTATCAACTGAATCAAATTTTATAGAGCGATACATCTGCACACTAGCCTTCCACGTGTTAGAGTTTCTCTTAGAAGTGTGTTGATTAATTTTAATGATGGCATAGAGCCAGCATCACTTTTATGAGGACGAGATCCTTTAATTTTGCAACGTTTAACCTAGGGCAAGTTAACCGAACGCGGGTTGCTCGCAAACTGGTTGCCTTGGATCCAAGGTAGAACTACGATTGGACCAAACGCGTGCAAATTTAACGAGAGGGGATAACATCATTCCGGTTCTCGATTCTCAGGATCCCACGGATCCTGCTTCTCTTCCGGTTCGTGTCCTTGCGGATCGCTCTGCACCACGTGGAAGTTCTGAGGCGCGCAAAAAATCTTTTGTAAACGCCAGTTCCTGTCACTTGTTTGAACTGCTTGAAATACTTGCTTGGATGTGTGTGAGAATGATATTTGAATTCTAAGAGGATGTCATAAAAAAGAATGGCTTTTTCAAGGAAAATAATTCTGGTTATGCAATGGAGTAAGAGATATTACAAATATAGCGTTGGGTCAAGATCTAATTGTTAAATTCGTAGTGTTGTCTGCAGATATACTTATAGTAATTAATTATTTTTCTCTGATTCTTTGATACTGATAATTTCAAGCTATTTTACAACTTTTGAACAAAGAAATTTCCAGCAGTGGTAATACATATTTATTAAAAGACCAACCCTAGTGAATAATATATTACGTATGACTACTTTAATCTTACTCAAAAGAATTAATTTGCGACAAAAATAACACATTCAAAATAATAAAACTAAAGTAATGAATTTCATAAATCTATCAAAGTTCCAACTACATATTAAGTACTCCACTCTAAGCTATATTTACAAAACTTCACTTGCTCCAGTTCACTAATTAGATCACCTTTTCTAAAGACACCTTCCAACCCATACACAAAACTCAACTCCAACAGGCCCATCGTATCTCTCTTTCCCCAATTTACACTCTCGACTCGTCCCCAATTCCCCAACCAAAGAATACAATAAATTGCAACTTGATTGCACCAAGAAGATTCGCCATTTACGTGAGCAAACGCAGCCACGAAAGGGGCGCACGAGAAAAGGAACAGAACCTCGCGCGAAACGCGACAATCGACGCAGAAACAAATCGTTATCGTGTGGGATGATCACGGGAAACATGACAAACGGAGTAGAAGAACAAAGAGTACGTAGAGAAGCGAAGAAACGGACGGAAACGCGAGCTCGAATACACGCGGATGACTGAAAGTATTGGAGCAGGTTTCAAAGCACAGGGCCCCCACTGGCCCCCTTTTCCCCTCCCTCCTCCTCCTCCTCCGTCTCTGTTGCTCGGGCCCTCGGATTCATGCCCAGTTTTTATCGCGGCCCTTTGTTCTAGTCCCACGGCGCGACCCTTCGCGCATACATCGCATCACAATGTGTCGTTTTTTCTTGTTCCGGGGCCGGTTCGCGTAATAGGCCCTTTGCACGGGCTACCTTGAGGGCTCCTTCTCTCCCAGGGACGTAATTCGACGGTGCATCTGCTTCGAATTTCCTCTGTCTTCTGCGATGCTCTGGAGCATCAGTGCTCCACAGAATATTTCATGAAAATGAAACTTTTTTATACCTTTATATCACTAACTCTCTGATGTCATGTCAATATGTGCTGATCGTTATCGATCCCTCACCGAGTTAATGAAAATTTTATGGTGGGTCAAACGATTTGTCAATGGTTTTATCAGAGAATTATGAAAATGTGCGCTATGAATTTTTCAGTATGTATCTAGCAATCTACGTTCATTATTTTATTAGATATTATTTAGTAATTTAAAACTCTTATAATATTGTGATTTCGCAATCGTGAGAAATTAAAGTGTGGTAACTTATTACTCTCCGCAAGAAGTGAAAGATTGATTCTAACTTCGAGCATACCGAGGGAATCATTAAAAATAAGAGATAACAGTAAGAGATGAAAGACTTGACTACTGATAGCAATCAGAGGTTTAACGATCCGAATTTGATTAACTCGATCGGGCACGGTCAAAGTCGAATACATCCCTGGGCCCTCGTTATTGCATTTGCATACTCACACACAGTTATGCCTGAGAATCTAACACTACATTGATGAAAGAAGAACGGAAGACGTGCCCCTCTGTATGAATTATACCAAGTCCTCTCTTCTGCGTTCTCGTTATTTTTCTTTTCTTTCTTTTCTGCCCGTGACGCAGACGGATGCGCGTGTGAGCATCGTTTTTCATATGCGGGCCCGTTAATTCGTGCGAGATCACGTCGCCGACCGATGATCTACAGCGCCAGAGAACCTCCTCTGAACTTCTATATTCAGATCAATGTCCAGAGACGAGGGTGGAAGCCGCGTGGAAATAAACGTCATGGAATATCTTTAATAATGGCGGTCGTATATCTTTTCACACGTATCGAGAGCATGAGAACGAACGTCTACTCGTATAAAATTTGAACAATTCCAGTTAATAAAGAGGACTTGAGCGAGTCATGCTAATGGGTAGCCAACGAGTATGTATGATATTCGCAATTATTTGAGCCCTGTGTGAAAGGTATGAGGATTCTCTTTTTCAGAGATATCGTTCTTATTAAATCTTCACTGACATCCAATTTTTCACAGTTATTTTTGCAAATAAATTTTGTTAATGTCGCGAAGGTATTTTAAAATGCAGTGAAATCAAATATGATCAGAACCCTGGCAGTACTCCGAAATCTATGTAAAATCCAATACTGCCCAACTTTGAGGAAAGATAGTAAATGCAGACAATGTGAGATTGTGAGAACATTTTGTGTCTCGTTTTAGTTCAGAATAGGACAAAAATATTTTTAGTAGCTACTGCTATTCTCTATACTTGTGCAGAATAATGCTAACACTCAAAGACAGCATATTTACCCATTTAACTATTCAAAGAGTAAAATCAAGGACACCATTTTCATTTAATTAAGTTAGGACATAAAAGACAAACATTCAAAATCTTTCGAACGATTCCCTGTATGAAAAATGAATCGAATCTTTCGTAGATTATTTTTCAAAATATAATGAAAAATATATTACCATGTATACCTCATCATCCCCATACCCAAGAGGCCAATTTACGTGACAACCCCAAACTTAAAAATGACTTTGTATAATATCTCCCAAAGAATGATCATGGACATCTCGTACTGCCTCTCCTGTAACACGGTCCCATCGATGCGTCGTTGGTCCAATAATTAACCATAACTCGTCTCTCCCGTCGAAGCTGCGCAAAAAGCGACTACTAATCGGTGGTCACGCGTGCAGTGCCTCGCACGTTTTTCCCCGGAGGCCGAGCGGCGGGGTATTTAGCATACTAAAGGAGGCAGCCGCGGGGCGCTCAACTCCGTGGAGCGTTCTCTTAAAAAAGAAAAACGACTCGTGGCTGGCGAGCTGCGAGCGTCGAAAAAGAGAGTAGCAAGGAAGAAGTAAGTTAATTGGGCGAGTCGAATCGACGAGATGTTAATAAGCGTTCCTTGATCGCGGGCCCGAAACCATGGTCGCTTTCGACGGTTGGAGAAAAAGCTCGGGGAACGAGGCCAGAAGACGACGAGCCGACAATGAGCGCAGGAAGGACCGAATCGCTCCCGTCGTGTCGCGGCGAGGTCGATGGTACGGGGTGGAAAGTTGGAGCCCCTCCACCCCTTTGGTCCAGTCGCGGCCGCCCTCGATCAAGGATAATTGCATTAATTTATTCCCGATCCGCCGCAGAAATTCCAGATCCTTCGGGCTAATTACGTTATTAAACGACCCCGTGCCCCCTCCACTTCCTCGGGATTACGTCTCTCGATGAAATTCTCCTCGAGGTAGAACGCGACCCAGGCTCCCACCCCCGTCTTCAATCTCCTTCTTTCTTGCCACTGTTAAATTGCAATTTGTACGAATCACGGCCGCGGAAATGCACGGGACGGAGGACGGGGCAGGAGTCGAGAGTTCTTAAAAAATTATTACTACCAGCCAGGGCCCCCTCTCGGCACTCCCTGACGATCGATGAAGACGAGTGACAAAGGAAAAGTTCGTTAAGCCGTTCCCCGTGCAAATTGTCGATCGCGGTCGCAATTAAAACTCCCAGAGAGGGAGTTCTCCAGGCGGTATCAATGAAATAAGCTCGCCACGATAGCGTGGGATTATTCGCTGGAATCCAGCGAGGGTCGATCCATGTTGCATCCTGCCCCGATCACTCCTTCGAATGGGCTAAGACAGCTGATGCCTGCCGTGCAGGATATCATTTGCATAAGGTCCTGATTTAAGGCACGCCGGGATACGCCAAGACGCGCGCGCGCCCTTCCACGGTTGCTGCATGAAATTTATAATTAGTAGGGGCTGGTTCTATGCAAATCCACGCAATAATAGCGGCTACGTGCGCCGCGGACGCATCGTATCGTGTTACTCGCGTTTTATCTCGTTACGTATTCTTGCCCGATGGTTATGTAAATCTTGCGACGATGTTGCTGGCGTGAGCGTTAGATCGACGATATCCTGTCTCATTTATCGGTCAGAAATTGCTGAGGGTTGCTCAAGGTGGAAGGTGGGACTCGTGTGACAAAGTGGTGATTAAAGTCTTTGGTGATACGAGAAAAAAGAATTGCAGGAGTTTCGTTTAATGTAGAGGAGGAATGGAAAAGGTTCTCTGACACGCAAGATTCATCTTCGTTATAACTGATAAATAACGATACGATTGGGTAGATTCTTAGAAAGGTTCTAAACGTTGCAGATATTGTAGGCAGCTCATGAGATTTTAGTAGAAGCGATGCTCTGAGCAAATAAATGAAATGGAACGTTTTCCAAATTGAAATTGGAGCAGGATAGAAGAACTGTATAAAATTTCTCTGTGTCAGATAAGTGGATAGTAACATGAAATTGTTATAGGGTATACAGTAAAAATGAATTTTCACCACCAGTAGAGCTCCTTGCATTGAATAATCAAATCAGAGAAGACGAAAGGAGCGACGAAACGAGGGGTGAGGCAGGAAAGCAGGAAGAAACAAGAAGAAAGGCGTATGCATTAGATCGAAAACGGCCCTTTGGAATTTCTAATGAAGTGTGTGAACTTCAACCCGTTTTCTAGGCGTAACCTAATTAAATCCCGAACGCGTATGCAAATTTTCGCCCAGCGGGACATGCAGAGGTTTAAAACCAGCTTCCCTATTCTGCACTCTCCCTCCTCTCCTTTCATTGAGGGAAAACGTTCCCGTCGTCGTTTTTGCACGGCACGCATTCGCATTTGTCGTTGGATCGACCGTTAATTAATTAATTTTGCGAGAAGGGACCGTGAAGAATTCCGTTGCAAGATTGAAACGTTCAGTGGGAACGAAAGGCGGGAATTTCGTTTAATTAACTTTCAATCTGGACAGAACGTAGCATTTGTTAAGGAACTAGTGTATGCGACTTTAATTATTACTGCGGCCTTTTTCACCGAGAAAGAATAATTTATCTTCTACATGGCATAAGGACGTTTTAAAAAATATGAAAATTAAAAAAAATACCTTTACCTGCACGTTTCTCAATTAGCAGGCTTCCATTTATGGTCCTTAATTGAATACCTTAATATTTGAATAATATAAGAACATGAATGCAATATTAAACACAAAAAAGGTATTATATGCTTTCTGCCATATTAAAGAACATAAAATGAGATTTTTCATCATTCTAGAATGAATATAAATATAAAAGCAATTTTTAAAATATATTTCAATATTCATTTGATTTATAAAAAATTATGGAATATGAAATCACTGAATGGCAACGTAACTTGAAACGATTAATAACAATATCTATATCTGAAACTGTATTATTCGTAATATTTTTTTCATTAATATTACACGCTTCATAAACTCAGTACTTTTCGTAGAATCAATTGTACGTATACCTTCTCACAATGAGTATCATTGATCATCGATACCTATTGTCAAATGTAAAAAGAGGAAAGTGATGTGGTCGATATCTCAGGATGTACCTGACTCTTGGCACGTGGCACTGAAAACAGGATAATTTGCTGCATACTCACAGGTAGCAGGAACATATTTGGGGTTGTGGCAGGTAGACGCCTATATATCGGGCGATTCTGAGGGGTGACTTCACCAATCAATATTCATCCCCATCGAACCATCGACACCATTGTCGATACTCAATGCATTCAGCTGCACTGTGGGACACGCAGGTTGCGCTTTGATGCACCGTGCTACGACTTAAAGAGGTCCTTAACAAAGCGAGGAATACAGGTACCATTTGGAACAAGTTCCAATCCTTTTTTGATTCCACGTAAAGAAAGGAAGGAATCGATTGATCTAATTTTCAGTCTCTAATATGGAATTTTAGAAAAATATTGCAACTTAAAAAATATATTATCATCTAATAAAGTTTATAAAGTTATATTTACTTTTGTGAAGTAGAATTGAAAAATTACTGCAACATGATGAAAGATATACTAGGAAAGAATTTCTGTACTCGGTGTATATTAAGCTGCACTTAAAATGGTAATAATTACCTCATATCTTACCAAAATCACTGTGTTTAATATAATAAGGATGATACTAGCAGGAAATTGCTGAGGGGAGTAATCTACTCAGGTATCTCATTAAATTTAGGAAGACTACTGCAACCTAGAGATTAACTTGATATTGATTATGTTATTAAGAATCGTGCTGCTAATTTAAAGTCCATATGTTCATAACTTTATTACTTAACTAATAATACATGTATAAACCTTCTATGAACTCAAATGATTGGTACTAGACAAAATCATAAACTATAAATTTATTAGTTTCAAACGAAGATATAAAAACTATATATATAAATTTCTATCGAACCTTCGAGCTCCTTAAATTGCTTCCGAAATTTTGATCAAAGCTCTAAATTTTTTACAAATTTTATAATGACTCTTCTGCTAATTGCTTATAAAACTTTCAGCTCTCACACATTCAATTAAATGTTCGAATTATTCACAGTCTATAATGGTCCCTTTCCCAAGGGATATAAAATTCCCATAAAATTTCATCGAAGCTCTAAATTTTTCATATACTTCCTAACAGCCCATTTTTCAGCATATGTGACTGAAATCTTCATAGCCTCCGATTAAATCCATAAACTTTTCATATGTCTCATAGAGATCCATTTCCATATGGATATTATAATTACAAAGCCGTCGGTAGTGCGCCAGGAGTATGCGTTTCGAATACCCACGAGGAGCTTTTACCTCCGATCACACGCATGATCGCGGCTAGATCCACATCCATTAAAAATTGGTAACTCGATATTGAGAGTATTGTCCTAACGTAGACAAGTCCCCAGAAAGTTTGCTCGGTTATGCAGCAGCGGAGCCCGAAGAGAGCGATACATTTGTTATGCAGGACTTCTAAACAATGATCCCTGGACGGGTTTCCTCGTCAGCGATGTTTGCTCATGCACACGATTCCGTAGCGTATTATGCTTTGAATATTTCCGCTCCGGAAGGTGAAAAAAAACTGTAACGTACCTTCTTGTGTACCTTCTCAGGCGGGTTCGTGGTGTTCATCGAATAATATTCATAGGAAGAGTGATATTTGAAACCTGAATTCGAGAAGAGCGATGACGAAGGGGTTGATGGCAAATTAAAAAGAAGGGCCAACTGGAGGGTATTAATTGTTCGAGTAATTAAATTATTGGATTGAGAAGAATTAACGATACTATATATCTATACTTATATTCATAGATCATTAATGTCTTCTCACTTTCCATCTTACACGCATGAACAATGCAGGGTAGTCTATCAGAACTGATTTCCATAGAGTCCACGCTAACCCCATAATCCCACTATCAGATCAGATAAACGATCAATCGAAGAAACGAATAAACCAGCGTCCCATTTAAAACAGACCAGAGTCACATCCCAGCGACTTCAACGACGAACGCTAGCATCAGTAGGAATCATTCGAACCCATCGCGCGATTGTAACAGCGTGCCACAGTGGAAGAGTTCTATCACCGATCGTCCCCCTGTTCCTCTTCTGTTTTTTTCCTGCGTTTATCTCGGAAAGCAGATGTCACAGTAGGATCTCGCCAACGCTTTCACGCTTCTATCTCT
The DNA here is from genome assembly GCF_051401765.1 of Calliopsis andreniformis. Classification (NCBI taxonomy): domain Eukaryota; kingdom Metazoa; phylum Arthropoda; class Insecta; order Hymenoptera; family Andrenidae; genus Calliopsis; species Calliopsis andreniformis. The sequence continues at coordinate 8,920,148 of NC_135063.1, forward strand.
ATGATTCATATTTTTCGACGCGCAACCGGTTCTGTTATTTCCCCGTCACCATTTTTTCTTTTTTTTTCTCCTTCAACGCGATCCAGCCTGCAATGTCGTGTACGTTTGGCAAACAGAAGCTGGAAAGGGAGAGAGAGAGAGAAAGGGAGAGCGAGATCAGAGGGAAAGACGATGGAAGAGACAGAGAGGGAGGGAGAGAAAGATGAAGAGGATAACGAGGAAGGAAGGGAGATACGAAGCTGGTCCACGCTGCCACGTCGAATGAGTTAACGGACAATGGCGGTCCACGTTAAAAAAATAAAGGAAAGAGGGATGAAGAGCGAGGGGAGGGGGCCCTCATTACGAGGGGCGCCCCCGGTGTATTTGTCGATAAGGGGGCCTATATGCAAATGGCCGTCCCTCGGCCGGCGACGGAAGAAAAAGTTTCCCTCTCTGTTTCGCCCGTTCACTCTGTTTCCCTCGGTGCAGGAATAATGCCCTCTGACGGCGTACCAAAGTAGAAAAAGGGGGGTATAATGTATCGTAATCAGATGATCAATTATTAAGAGCGCGGCAAAAAAACAACGAGGGTTGACATACGACTGACAGGACAGGAACGTGTATCCGGATACGCAAGGGGTCCTTTGCTCCTCTCTCCCTCTCTGTTTCTCTTTCTCTTGTCTTCTCTCACGGTGGAAACGGGCTGGCTCCAAATGTAATCGATACTCTGAGCAATTTTAGAATACTCATCAAACGCCTTGCATATTTTATTTCAGCTGTTTGGGGCATTTGAGGGAAGATTATTAGAAATCCCAAATGCTGCGTTTACCTATATTGGGCTACTTTTGGTCGGACAATCGAGCTGTTCAGTCTCGAGTTCATTAAAGTTGCCTGTGTAAATCCAGTTTCAATCAAGTTGAAATGATATCGACTTTAATGTCTCGATAGAGTCGATAATCGACGCTATGGAATGATCGACTTTAGGTGGATCGACTGGGTTGTCAGACCAAAAGTTGTGTAATGTAAACGTAGCTTGGTAAACGAGACTTCCCAGTTCTTGAAAGAGAAGAGTAGAAATTGATAGATTCAGTAGGAAAAAGGTTTATCTTATAATTCCCATCTCTCTTAGACTGTTGGTACAGTAGTTGCGTGTTCAGACCAACTAACATTCTGACAACTATGTCTAAACTTCTCTCGTTCGCATGATAAATACTTGGAACATATTCGTCAGAATGTTAGTTCGTTAGAACACACATTCACTGTAACCACAGCCATATTCGAATTCTATGTCCTAATAACATATCATATATACATACACTACTGTGTACAAGTACTTGAACACTTTCACGTTATTGCAATATGTAAAATGCACAAAATAAAATTCTATAATATACTTTTAGCTACAAATCTCATCTCAGACGATTGTACAAGGTTTACAAATACCAATGAGAATAACATCTGATATCAATTAGCGTAAATGAACGAATGTAATCATTTCATACGTTTCCAATAATGTGAAAGTGTCCAACCAGTTCTACAAGGTAAAGCATAAAAATTGAAATAAATTTAAAACAGAGACAGACATTCTACAAATATTCCACGCAACAGTCTGGTTTTTCAGGGGTAGTAGGTCGCGTTACAACGTACGGAAGTGGTCTCGTATCCTCGAGAGACCGATCGTTACCGACTTCGTTACACAACTGTTAGGATAATCTGCGGCGAGAATCATGAGCCGTGATACACATACACGGCCGTGTATGGGTTGCGTCCGTGCCCAGGGGTTGAGGGCAGGTGTACCCGCCGAGAGAATAATTAATATTCAGCGAGGAAAAAGTGGGCGAGAGGCCAGCGATGGTCTCTCATGAACAGTTAGCGCGTTAGCAAACGGGCCGCATCGCTTCTAGACACGCAGTTGGTCCTCCCAAGAAAGGCTTCGGGCCAATTACGCTCGTCTTGTCGATCGTAACCGTAATTGTTTAATATTCGATCTACTGATAGCTGATATGATAGCTTGAATTTCGCGAGACTGATTTTATCGAGCTTCACTATCTCTCTGGATTTTTGAAATCTTATAACTCTTGGACTATTAAATATCACTTTTGTATACATAGTAAAGGGCTTGCAATTGGAGCTTGTGATACTTTTGGGAAAATTATACTAGGAAGGTATTTAGTTACCTACTGAAAATTGTTCGTCGATGGTATGATAGTATAGCTCACTGCTATTGTTAAAATAACTTTAAATTGAAATACATTTTCTTCGAAAAAATTCTGCTATGAAATGAGAATCACAAATCAAGTTAACTATTCATGGTTAAGGAAGAATTTTTCAATCAGGTAAAGTCTGATTTGAAAAAGAAATTAAAGAAAGTATTCTTTTCTCGAATGAGCACCAATGTTATTGCACTCGCAACCTCCAAACAATAAAATGGTAACCAGATCTGGTCAAAATGGTATCATTTAAAATTTCCAAGTCGGCATGAGCTGGTAACAGTAGCCAAAGAAACGTGTCAAGCTTCGACAAGATTCGTTGCGGGATGCTTGAAACGCGATTCCACAAGTAAATTGTAATCCAGTAACAGAGGCACTGTGTAGCAATCTTCGGGTAAAATCTCGGTAGCCTTGATAACGAGAGCGCACAGTCTCGCGATGCAGGACGAATTGCAGCTGCAGAAAACGAGGAAAACTTGCGATCAGATAAGGGAGGGAGCAGAGGCACGGTGCAAAAGAGTTGGAGAAAAAGAGATAGCGGAAAGGGGGAGGCAGGGAAGCGAGTACAAATTACGACCACCCGGAACTGGTCCCGTGGCCGTGTTAACTTTCGTCGCGTGCCTTCAGGAAATGCCTCAACTTTTGCAGCCACGCGTTATCGTCCGGGCATTATAAACTTTCCATTGCTCGGCCTTTCCCTCTCCGTTCCTTTCTCCCTTTCCTCGTTTGCCTTCATTATTTACGACGCGTTAACGAAATTTACTGCCTATACTGCCACTACGGTCTAGAATTTGCGTTCTTCGAGATCCTGTTCGAATCTTATTTTTTATGACCGACGTGAGTGTTTTGCGAGCATCGGTTCTTTTATGATACGATAAAGGGAATAATGTTTGCTATGTTCGTGGACTTTGTAACAAAGTCTCCATAGGAAGTTTAGGAGGTACTTGAGATATCTCTTTGTTTAGTATTTTATGTATTTGAGTATTTGATTAATCGTTTAACTGAGTATTGGATATTGAGATGGTTGACTAATGGCTAAGGATTTTAATCCTGCTATGTATCAGGATTATATAGGTTTATTGCGTTGCACTTACAGATATGAAGCAGTGCAGCTGATTTATCGTGAACTAATGAGCGTCTACAAGCAATCAGAGATCGATTGGAAGATAATACACGATGCTGGATGCACTAGAGATGACACCGACTTGCCAGACCACGTCACTAAAAGAACCGATCTTGATCGTCTGATCACTGGGACTTTTAGATCGTTCTTGACTGCTTTGCCTGCTTCTCCAACAATTGTGACGATTGCGAGGTAAGGAACATTGTGTTTGAATTTATGATGAACAGAAATATTCTGTGATCTACAATCGTCCTCATTTTAATGCGTTTAGAAGTCCATGACCCACATACGGGTCAAGAGGATATGAATGATTTCTATGAGATTCTCATTGAATTTTTGACAAAAAGCTATTTAGATTTTGCCAATATTAAAGAATTCTCTTCAATTTTTTTCATTTTTAATAGTTCCATGAAATTTGCATTGCTTTTATGAATTGTAAAAGAGATTCAGTACGTTTGTGAAGAACTGAGTCTTTATTTGGAATTTTATGTGAATTAAGAATATCTTATATTTGTAATACAAGCATGAAGAAACAAGAAATATTTAAAAAGTAAAACAATTATTGTAAGAAATATGTTCAATTTCATGTCCCAGACTAAAACAATTAAAGTAGCTCTATTTCCACCCCCAAAAGAATCTCCTATCAAAGTAAAAAAATCATTTAAAAAATCCTCAGTTAAAGACTCAATTTAAATTCAAAATTTGAAATAAACATCAACCAAAAAATTGTTCAAGCCAAAAAAGTAGGCTGAGTGAAAAGATCACCACGCCATGTTTCAAAATTAGGTAAGACATCCACCTCAGAATGGCATTAATATCAGAATGACTAACAATAGAGATCCAACCACAAGACGCGTTTTTTAAAGCGCGTCAAATTGAATTCCAGACTCTGCCCGTCTCTGTTAAAAAGTACAACGCCAAGGTCGCAGATGGCGTGGAAGAAGATGCTGGGAGGGTTGGGAAATAGAGAAAAAGGGAGGATCGTAGAGGAAGCATGGGGTTGGGCTGGGCGAGGGGTGGGTTCATGGACGTTCGGGGTACCATGAAGCCCCACCTTCCATGTGGGTATAAGGGGTGGCCTCGTAAGGGGTGCACAAAATCAAACCCCGACCTTTCGGCACTCGTTGTCAGATGTCTCTGTCTTCGATGTCCCGCGACAGATGCTAATTATTCCTTTATCTCCGCGCCACGCTCTAGTTGGCCGAATGATTAAGGCGAGACATGGTAATCCGTTTCCCAATTTCGCTGGCTCATAATAAACATGGCCACACCGGGAAATTGCAATTTATGGAATAGGCTTTGAGGGATGCGATGATACTAATCATATCATGGTGACGAAATACTTAAAGATAAGTGTGAATACCCTTACGTCATGGCTCTGTTTCATTGACGGTTTTAGCCATTCTACAATCATTTTTATCTTAACTATTTTTACCCTTAATTGATGGAGAAAGGGTCTATACATATGAAAATTACTTCTTCATACTAATATTCTACTTATTCTCTGATCAAATTTACCATAGCTGCCACAATAATGTTCATTTAATCGCTCGTGAATAATATTTGAATAATATTTAATCAAGACTCATAGAAGTAGGAAAATAACCCACGCAATGAAAAAGATATTTCTAAATTGCTGGTGACAATAGCATTTTCCACAAACTATTTGATTTCCCTCTACAATATTTCATATTCAAGTTTACACATATACTCAAGTATTTCCTCGCTTGATCTCGAAGTGAAGAATATAGGAAACACTTTTCATAAATAATTCTCACATATCTTAAACAGTCAAAGCCATATAATTCAACATATACGCTCAACCCAAACATTCTGCATGAAAAAGTATTTTATACTTCAGTCAAAAATATCCCAAACTAGTTAATAAGGAAGATAAACGCTAGAGCTACTCCTTCTTATGGAATCGTCTCGTCGAAATAGTCAATAATGGAATTGGGCGTCAAACTATCAAACAAAAATAATAACATCAGCTGTAAACGGTTGATTTGGCGCCATCTTGTGATAAAATTATGGAAGCGGAGTTCGGACTTCCGGCGGTGCCAGAAAAAAAATCGATTGCATCCCACTCGGCCCACTTCCAACCCTCGACCACCCGCGCTCCTCTCCGCCTCCAGCATCCGTGGCTTCCGGGGAAGACGCGAAAACGCCGCCGGATGTCGCCTCTGGACGGCACCGAGATTCCCTTGCAGCTTGCCAGACGACGATTAAACAGAAATAAAAAGGGATAACGAGAATTACGATGAAAGAGGTTCTCTTCTTCAGGAGTAACTGAATCATACCCAAGTTATTCTTCGTTAAACCTCGAATATTATCGCTGCAATTTTCTGATGCCTTTTTAAGCCCGTAATTTAGGCTGTCCCTATGTGAACCTTTCATGGAACCAATAACGAAAGAACACAGTACAAATATTACGAAAACGAATAAATTTTATTTTCCAGGTCCAGCGAGGATGACTACTGTCCCCCAGATGACGTCGATTACATTCAAGTTGGAGTTCTGGCCGAACTTCGTGAGCGTCTGGGAGACATAGATGTTCGCCTGGGGTATCAAGAAGAGGAGACACATTAAAAGATATAAAAATACTCCTAAATACTCCCATTTCCTTTCTTTTATAATACACAAAATGTGCATTTGAATAAAATAAACGTTTCTATAAAAATATTCACATTTCCTTGATTCGTTTCATAAACTCCGTACATCACAAAAAAATATCTTGCCTCTAACATAATTACATTATCAATTTAACCAATGATAGACGTGGCAAAAACGCGTAGGGTCAAGCATAAATTGTGGAACTAGCAATTTGTGTGACAGAACCTATAAGATATTCCTTGTCAGGTTCTACAGCGTCCGTCTTCTGTTGGCTCGATAAAATGAAAAGCCCTCGACGAGATCAATTACAGTTTTCCAGCGGTAAAGGGAAAATAAATAAGTGAAGAAGTTATCGGCGCATCGAATCAATGGAATACATCGGAGGATAAGGAAAGGCGAGGAGGAGGAAGGAAACTGGCACGTCTTTGATCGGAGCGACGATTTACATAAGATCGGTGCCACTGGTCCATTATGAGAAGCGAGCACAATGCCAACCTTCAGGTTGGCATTTTTTTGCACCGAAATACCCCTGCACCCCTCGGTCGTTCCTCATTCCACCGGACCATCCCATTTGCATACCGTAGGCCAGTTTCCCACACGTCTTAACAGAAATCGTTCCGTCCTTCTCTATCCCGAGCCTCCTTCCCCTAACTTCGTCTCCCTCCGTTTCCTCTAGCATCTCCCTCTGCTCGTCTCACAACCCTTTCAGCTAGCAGAGACAAAAAAGCAGAGACTGGTAAAAAAGGCGTCTTCCTACTTCCAGGATGCTGGCGTTTCCTGGCCAAACTTTCTACGAGCAAACTTGCGTGCCATTCAGAACACAGTACTGTGTTAGGATCATAAGAGAGTGCGTTAATTTTTACTTCACTGAAGTTCGATTTTTGATGAGGAAGCTTATCCATTACTTAATCATTGTAAAGGTTGTCAGAGTTTAAGAAATCATTGCTTCATAGGTGGATAAGGAAACTCCTGGATTCTAATACAATTTTAAACTGCAGAGCCAAAGTGTATTAAACACACTATTTTCCTGTGTGACGCAATTGAGTTTGGTTCTGGGTCCCAGAATTGCACTTAATAATATATTTATTGTCTTAGAGTACAAGGTACCTTCCAACCGACTACGCAAAGTCTTTTACTCTTTATAATCTCTGAATTCCTCACAAAGGACAAGCTTACACAAAACTATAAGCAAGTAATGCTCCAATAAAAGAACACCCTGAATGCAACCCTGAGCCTATGCTCCATTCGCCCGTGATTTGTAATATATTCGAAGAGCCACTTGGAGTGAGTCATTCGGCAGTTTAAGTGATCATAGAACCTTGGATTCGAGGGGCAGCAGGACAGTGGCGAGGAGCGATAACGAGGGAATAAACGTTAAATGGACAAGGTGAATGCGGAAGTGCGGTCGCAAGGAATAGGACGAATTTTAAAGAACCGCAAGGAAAGTTTACGAGCTGCCAGGCTGACGTAATGACTGTCGTTAACCACGGTGCGGGGTTCTCGGCACGCCGAGCCAGACTTTTGTATGCTAATGACAGGGTGGTCCGATTTCATCCGGGCTGAGTAAAAAATCTTAGGGGTCAACAGACCCATCGTTTCGCCCGAGTTTTAAGTCTCCCTCGAGCACCATTGACCTCGAATTAAAAACGGGCACGACCTTCGACCCGTTGAAAAGTTTACGACGACACAACGTGCTTTTCGTAAATTCATTGACGAACGCGAAGTGCACGCACACGCTCTCGCCGTGTTTCTTATTTTCGCGGAATTAACTTTCGGTTGGGAAACTGGCGCTGTTCGAGGCGAACTATGGCGAAAGTTTACGACACCCTCGGGACAACGGCGTACCATTCAGTAAAGTAACACCTGCATTAATATTCATTAAATTGCACTGACTGGCCTTATTTGAGGAAAGAATCCTTGGAAGGCGCTCGTTGCCACGGCTAACCTAGATAAAATGTCACTTTCGTGAGGGTGCTGTGAGGCTCGCTGTTTTTTTTTTGTTTTTAAAGATGCAATATTTTAACTCTACGTTTATGAGAATATGATAATATAAAAAGGGTAAAATTAGAGTTCTACTAAAAAATTTCTACTATTCCATCGTCAATGGCACAATTACTAATATTGTAAAAAGAAGCTAGCTGAAATATATTGTTTTATATAACAAGCTCTACGCAGTTTTAAACGTCCCGTACCCTTTCATAGCTGTTCGGATTTCATTCACCCAGGTGACACCGTGACATTGGGTTCTAGGGGAATTATTCAAAACCAGGCCTGGCTGGCAAAAGTACAACCGTCCCTGGCATCGTAATCCAGTATCCAATTTGCATAAAAGAGGAATACAAAAAGGCAACCGATGAAAAAACAAAAGTGGTAAAACTATATAATAAAAAAGCTTCGCTCGTGTAACATTAATACTGAGGAAAAAGTTAAACGAGTTATTTTATTTCAGATCACACGCATTAATAATAGCTTTAGAGACTATACTTTTCCATGTTAAAATTACAAGTCCCCCATAAACTTCTATTTTAATGTTCAAAAATTCAATTTCTTCATGAGAATAGTTCCTTTCCTCACGCCCCTTCACAAATGACCAACCAACATTGTCATTATTTACACTAACAAACCAGATGAGACTTCCATAAACTTTAAATCAGTTCACATCCTTCCATCGTTTCCAAGCGAGACAAGTCACCCCGAAACCCATGAGGACCCTTTCCTCGGCATACCTGACGATTATGCGCGTGACGAAAGAGATCTTCAGAGAGGCAAGTATGCTAATCAGCAGGCATAATGCAATATCGATACGCCGTGGAAAGCCAATTATAGCGCGGGGATCGCGCGTACCTCGTTCTCTCTCTCGAGGAGCGTCTCTGTGAGAGACGGAATAAAGGGTCGACGCATCGGTGAGAAAATGAATAGCAAATAAAAAAAAAAGGAGGAAGAACCGAGGGAGCTCCTAGACAACGCCATAGGCGGAGACCTCGTTGACCATTGTTCGAAAGTGCTATTTGTATTTATTCGGGGCCTTTGTTCGTGACTCGAGATCCATGGGGTGGTGGGGTGGGGCAAGCAGCGAGAGGAACAGAGAGAACAAAATTATTCACAGGCGAAGCAAAGGGTGAGGTCCACTAGTCGTTACGGGACTACACAGCTTCCCGGTCGAAAAAATAGCGCTAGTCGCGTCTCGATTTTGTTTCGAGTGTCGTTCGATCGGTGACAGTGACGTTTTAGCAAGCCTGGGCGAAGTAACGTGACCTAGCTGGGGAATCAATTATTCTATTAACTTACACACTCTTGTTGTATTTGCTGTGTAGAAACTCTCGAAAATATTCACAGTGAAGTTTAGTAATTTTATGGCACTCCATTTTTGCCGATATCTATATAATTTTTGGTGGAAGACACTGTCAGTACTATTTTCTATCATGTATCTGAAGTGTTGAATTAGTCCTTTAATCAAAATTGGGAGTTATACAGGTAATAATGAGTGAATAGTATACGTATATTTGAATAAACGAGTATAGTACAAAAATAAAAGTATCAGACTGAACATGTGGCATTATCTACTGCCGAATCTTGTAATCAGTAGAACATGGTACACGTTCAGCCTCATATTTTCGTTTCTCAGGACTAATTCAATTTCTTCTTAATTTTTATTTAAAACCAGTTTTATTCCAAATTTTACTCAAATAAAAACTCATTCAAAAAGCCCTCAACTCTGCTATCAGAATATCATATAAATCAGAGAGAAAAAATAATTAAGCTCCTCCAAAAAATGACAATAAGCAGCACAGTTATCAGCGAAGAGTATTCGTATAAATTTCCCCATAACTTTAAACGACGATTAGTTCAAACAAAGTTCAACCGTCTTGCGAATTTCAGAGATGCAAATTCGCGGAAAGGGAAAAAAATTCAGCACGCTGCTGCTCGCGTGGCAAAGTTAATCCCAGAAATCGAATTACGGGCAAGCGGTTCGCTCCATCATGCAGATTCCCTCGTTCCCTCGTTGGGTGCAGTATGTGACGAGATGATTGCATGTGTGTGTGAATGCATCTCGTGCAGCGGATGCAACTGCGAGTGGCCAGTAGCTCGCAAAACGACTGACCGCTCGGTGCATACCTATCGGCGCTTTTCGACCAGCCCCGCGAGTGACATGTTCGCGCGACATTTTTTCGATTTCCAATCAATCAGCCCTGCGTATCATTGTGTCTTGCGTGCTCCTCGAGGATAATATTGTTCGACGTTGCTTCATCGATTATTTAGAGATTCAGTGCGTATGAGTATTGCGAATAAAAAAACGAGTTGCGTCTCAAAGACATTCGAATTTATGTATGCGTTGAATCAAATTCGGGAGACAGAACATGTATTTTAAATAATGGAAAAGTGAATTGAAGAAGCTTTCTTTCTTTTAGAATACAGAAATTTTGTATACAGAATTGATGTTCCATTCTAGGACAATATTTTTCAATTAAAATTATTTAAAATTTTGAACTTCTTTAAATTCAAATTTCACTGTTTTTCAGAACTGTATATTTAAGAATGATCATAATTTTTGTTTGTTTTTAAATAACTGTATATATTTTTTAACACTGTTCCATCGCGTAAGTTAATGTTTTCGCGACAAACCAGTTCGTTTCGCTTGATCACAAAAAAACGTTCACGTGATGGCTCAACTTGTCTGCCTCTGTTAACAAGTTAATTTTTCATCGACCAAGAGAAAGTGTGCCGCAAGGCATTCTGAAACTCGGCGACTGTCAACCGTGTAATAAGCTCTTTAAATAATTTTTAATAATCTTTACACATTTCAAGTTTATTACACGCGGTGTCCGATGCGCTGCGCAGAGGAGAAACGGACAAGTAATTTCATAATGTCGCGGAACGAAGTTGCGACAGCTTTTACATGGTCTTCCGTACGGGGAAAGGAGGAGTTTCGTTATAAGTTTTAATGGTACATAAATAAACGGCGACGTTGTAATAGAGTTTCTGTCGGACGAGTTTGCCGAGGTGAGATTCGATGCGAAAAGGTAACACGGTCTCGTTATAAATATTCAATCGTAACCGTGACATTTTTCTTCCCGCGACGGCTGCGTCACGTGAGGCCAGGGCGAGCGATAAGCTTCACTCGTCGAGCATGTGCTGGAATTATGTATAAATTAGCCTCGCGACACGAAGGTTGTTATGGAAAATTAGCGAGTACCATTTCCCTCTGTTCGTTGCATGAAACAATCGCGTTCTATGCAGCTGCAAATATTCTTTGTACACTCGACAACACGAATAATAATTATTTGATAGCACTCCACTGTTTGTGTCTGTATCAAGCCTTGATAATTCTACTTCTTGCCTTTGGAGAAGCGTCTGTCTCCTTTAAACCGACGCGAACTTGCTAGATTGCTAAATCTTGAAATTTTGATTGCAAATTTGTGGATCTGTCTGCGATATTGAACGTGGTTCGATAACCCTAGAAAGTCTAAGCTAGTGAAAAGAAAAAGGAAGGTTCAAATGAAAAGGTAAATTCTATGCCTGTTAGTTTACAAGTATTACTTAGAATTATTTTCTGAAATGAAACCAAATTGGAAGCGTGTGCAAGGGTTTTATAGGATAAACTAAGTTGTTTAAAAGTTTGTAGATATTTTTTAACTCTCCTGGGCTTGATGTTGTGATGGTGATTGATGTTATAAAACACCTATTTCTCACTCGTCTACGTAATTAGAAGATAAAAACGTTTATCTGTAATCTTTAACTAATATGACACTAATATTGTAACACAGTCTTATAGAGTACTACATAAAAATAAAAAATAAATGATAGTAGTATATCGAAAATTTACAATTTTTCAGTCCATTAACCTCTCTAAATTACCCGTCGACATTTTTCATACCAAGTATCAAAAATTGAGTTAGTACAAACACTGCAACCCCCATATCAGCTAAAGGATAAGATCTTACTACATCCTCCAGCACGAAAAACTTGTCACTCTCCTAGACCTACACAAAATCCTACAACCCATCTCCAAACTTCAAAGACCCACTTCCCTTAAAAACTCTCCTTTCCTTGTTTCGAAAAAATCATCCCAAACTCGACTCAAAATCTCCACACATCGAGCAGCAATCGCGAACCCGCGGCGTGCAGCAGCGTTTCTCATTTTCTTTCCGTTTTGCCTGATATTCAATCGCGCGAAGTGAACCTGCCAGAATCCATTGGCGATAAGAGCGGCAAGTGGGGTTCACAGAGGGGCAGGGGAGGGGTAGGAAAGTGGGCTCGGTGGGTCTAATACACGCGGGGGTGCGTGTAATTCCGAGGCCGCGCCATATTTTAACATCGTTCCGAGTTACATTATGTTTCAGCAAAATGGTCGGCGCACACGTGGCAGTGCCGTCGTCGGGGAGGGTGGTTTATCTCGGATACACAATCCCACCCGAGGCCACCCTCTCTGCTCGTAGCGCGACGCGGCGAGGGCTGAAGGGTGGAGGGAAGCGTAGCTGCTGCACGAAGGGCGTCTCAGGGGCAAGGGGTGCGAGGAGGGGAAGGTGGAGGTCGACGACGACCCTCGGCAACCAACGCCCACCACTAGCCACCCTCCCCTCCCCCGTTAGCTTTCGCGACGTCTACGCCGCGCGGGGGGGGAGGTTGACTGGAGAGGGTGGCGGAGGGGAAGGGGGTGAAACAGAGGGGGGTGGATGGCAAGCCGGTACGGCGCGCTGGCTAACGACGTTCTTTCGTTTTTCGCGAAGAAAAGAGAGGGCCTATGGCCACGGGGTAGGGGGCCTCGAGCGAGGGGTGAGATCCAGGGGGTCGCGGAGAGGGGAGAAAAGTTGGGAGAGGGGCGGCGGTACAAACCACCACCTCGTCCCGTTCTTCTTTCTTCTTCCTTACTCCCTCGCGCGCTCTCTGGTTCTTTGTGAACATAGACACGAACAGGGGGTGACTCTGTGCACCAGGTAATGATGTACCGCGGTAAATTTCCTGCGGAAAATTACCCGCGCGGTTGGCCGCGGAGTCACGGGCCAAAAGGTAATCATTTTCTTTTTGCCACGCAGCCGGCAAACATACGTAATGCCGCCCGCGCGGAGTGAAAGTTACGACAGCGCCGACGCGATTTATTGAATTATTAACAACAACGCGGCTGGATGGATGGACGGGATAACGATGTTCTCGTTTCCTGGACGAGGAGGATTAGTTCATGCAGCTATTGCGAATTTCACTGTCTACCGGGGGAACTTAATTCCTTCGCTGTGGAATAGACCTTTTTACTATTTTTAGGAGGAACAATTGAATGCCCTGCGTTATACAAAATTGAAATTTGGTTTCCGTGTGTGGGAATATCATTGTTTCTGTGAATATAGGGAGAGAGAGATCCCTGTAACATAGGGATGAAGGGATACAAAATAGTGACTTCAAAGTAAAAGTGATGGAAGGAAACTACTTACATAGAACTATTGAATTTAGATACGTATTATCAAAAAGAGGCATCTAGATAATTAAAATAGTTCGCTAAAAAATAAATATCTTTCAAAAGCTGGAAGATTTTGTATAGATAAATCTACTGATATTTAAATTAACTGTCCAATTAATCTTCTCCCAACATATAACTGAGTTTTCGCTAATCTAATCCCCTCTCATGAACACTTAATTCCCCAAACTTGAAACATCCTTACTTATTTATTAATTATTGTCTCAACTCCGAATGAAGTAAGACTGCTACAAAATCCAAGGGTGAAAAGGAACCGTGATGAGGCTGGTCGTCGTCTCGTTCAATTAATTTGTTCTGAATAAACGGAGCACGATAAGGAACGGACCAGCGGAACGAGGGCTATTCGGCAGAGAAACAAGATGTCAAGCAAGAAAAGGAAATTCTTTCCTGTACAGCGGGGAATGCACACGGAAACCCCTCGAAGGCGTATCGTGAACGAGACAGCCGATAATTTGTTTTGGGCCTCTTCTCTCTGCTCGCAACAGAGAGGTACACGGAGGAAGCGAACTTTGCATTGTTACGGAATCGAGTATCGCATTCGCTGACTGCCGACAATTTCCAAGTTTTAATTTGAGTTTGAGGATTCATTAGGGACATTATGCTCCGACCGGCAAACTTCCAAGCAGCCACGCGAACGCCACCCCCATCCCCTTCCTCCTAAAGTCGCCCAAAACACCACCCTCTCCCCTGTTCCTCGTGCCCTTCCACCACTCGAATCTCGAGGCACAGATCGAATAATTCCAAAGTCGCGAATCGTGCCCCTTTTCCTTATTATCCAGCAACTTGTTTCCTCGACATCAACAGAGTACGGTTAACAATGCGACGCGTGATTGCTTCGACACTTGGGAACAATAATTCTTAATCCTTAATCACTTACGTGGAGTCCTAATAATTGTTTACTGGATTTCTTAATGTTACTGTTGGGTTATTATACTGAATTATTTTTTAATTCCATAAGTTTATTTTATGTAGCATTTGTTATCATTTATATTTTTTGAAGATTAATTTTTTATTTAAAAAATATAATGTCTGTAGTACTGATATATAAACACCTTAGTTTCTTATCTTTATGGATATCTGAAGGTGCAAGTATCGAGTTCATCTTAATATAGCCCCGACAGTGATTAAAATTCATGCTCCTGTCTGACACAGACAAATCTGACTTGCACATTTCTATACTCCTGTAGATAATATGTATACAGCCATGCCTTTAGAAACAGTATCAACAAATATCAACATATGTTACCATCTCTAAACATCGTGTTCCAAACCATATTTCCTTCAGCATCTATTTACTTGAATCCCTTATTATAAATAAATTCATCATTGAACTCTGATCTTATACCTATGGTTGTAAGGCAAAATAACTTATGTCACAATTTCAAAAAATTTTGCTTGAGGCCTTAATTGAGATCCAGAGTATAGAATTTATATTTCTAGAAAAAAGACAATGCAAGAACAGAAATTTTTCACTCGAAAATAAGTGTTCGAGAAGACAGAAGTCCATAAGATACTCTAATAAAAAACTTCAGACGATATCTCTGAAACCAAAACATGTGACTTAGGTCATCATGCCTTGCAACCACAGAATATCAGAAGGGCGCCACTCTCCGAGACAGTTCTCCCAAAGTGAAAAAGTCTACCAAAGGTAAACAACCCCAGCAAACAACAATCAGCTTCGCCACATTCCGCCAAACTCGAAACCCCAACGAATCGTTGACCCAACTTCTCTCGGCACCGGTCAGAGGCCCGTGCCAGCTGTCATTCACTTTCACCTATCGCGCTGTCATCGGTCTCCTCTCTTCTCTTTTTCGGGTGAAGGCATCCCGTCGCCGGTGCCAAGATCGCGAGTGAATCGATACGAGAGGTGAATGTGCACGGGGTCGGCCGATGGAGAGAGCCCAGAGGATAGAAGGGACACACAGGGCCGCGGGGCGGCGAGGGAGGGGGCGAGGGTGGTTTTTGAGGGAGATGTTTCGTTCGTAGGCAGTAGGTTTCCCTCTCCCCACCCAGCCAGAAGTCCCGCAGCATAATCTCCGTCCCTCTGGCCCGTCTCTTTCGCATCTACCCCCACGTTGGGAGCTCGCTCATCCTCTGTTCCACGAGCACAGCCCTCCACCCATCTCCGGTGTAAACCCCCTCTCGTCTCCCTCTGCCCCCTTCGCCCCCTCTCCGCCACTCGCTCTGGTTGCCGTGACGTAAATGCCAGAGAAATGGGCTGGAGGGTCTGCGAGAACGTGGCGTGGGCAGTGACGCGTGTGCACGCAGGAAAACTCTTCTTATTTATATGCTCCATGCTGCCATGGCGAATCGATATTTCGCATGAGTTCACTTGGAAAGAAAAAGGAAGGAAGAGGGTCACCCACCCCCTGCTCTGCCATGCCGCCCATACGACGCAGCCGAGGAACGATTTCCTTTTCCGCTTTTAGCCGAACGATGGCTACTTTCTTGCGTATCCTGTTCCTCCGACGCTTCGGCCAGGAGGAACTACACTCTACCGACACGCGCCGTGAACCCTTTTTATCTGGGGCTTTACCCTGTGGACTTTAGCCTTGGGAATGTATTTTGCGTATGGTTTTGAATTTTTTGGAGTAACATTTGTTTTATGGAAATTGAAAGTTTGCTCGAGTGCTTGACGATGTTGATTGCTAAATAGGTCGATTTGATAAGTTCCAAGGTTCGATAAAAAACAATTTCTTGATGGAGTAATGAATTCTTTGCCAAATGAACATAAAAATAGAGTAAAAATAGAGGATACTTAATGAGAAACTTTAGAAGAAATAGAATATAATTATAAAACAAAACCACCCTTACTAACACCAATATCTAAACAATTTTTCTCAAACACATGCTACTCGTTTTATCCAAATCATATGACTTACTCAAAGATTCCTACATACTGCCTGAAAATATGAAACCAGAGAATGGTAAAACTCAGAACAAAAAGGGAGAGAAAAGAAGAAAGGGGGTGACCAGGGATATAGGAGAGGGTGGACCACGGTAGGAAGCGGATGAAGCGTAGTTGGTTCGTATCAGCATAATGTAGATATCTATTCCTTGCCTCTTCCGTTAGCTTCGAGTTTTGGAGACGGCTGGAACACGGGGGTGAGGAGGGAGATGAAATTGAAATGAAACTACCCGAAGGAGCAGACGGCCCCGCGGGTTTCCAAACCCCGGAGAAAGATTAAAACGCGACCGAATGGATGCGAAAGAAAGTTTGGCTGGCGAACTATACTCTGTTCCCTCTACTTATCCCACTACTTGCGTACATTGTTTCTCTGTGAATATGGAGCACTTCCCATATTCAATTTTAACTCTTAACTGGTATGCCGTGATCGTAGAATTTATACTAATTTAACTTTCAGTCTTTAGTATGAAAAATGTTTATGTATGACTAACTTAGGGAGATTGATAAGCTGAAAAGTTATAATTTTTCATAATGGAGTTATAGTGATACGACTACCTGTATTGTCTTATGGTATTGATACCATGTCAGGGCTAAGCTGAGGACTGATAAGAAAATTAAGATGTAATTTAAAATTTAACCAAACCTGTGTACTTATAAGGAAGAGTATATAATTTAATTTGTGAAGCAAGGAAGTTAAAAGTAGTTCCAAGAAAGTTCAAATTATTCTAAAAAAGTGATGGAAGTCTTCTGTGAGGAATAATTGTAGTTAAAAATAAAAGTTTAAGAACCCATACACATCTGTGATCACTGCATTCGACAAGTTTAAGTAAATATTACTAGGAATCGTTAAAGAATTCCTGAGGCAGTACGATAAAGCGTTCCATCTCTCTCTCTTTATCACTTTTTTTCTTTCGCTCCTTATTCTTTCCAGCGCGGCACGAAGAAAGTAAGCGCGTGGCGGTGTGAAATGGAATTAATTATGAGAGCGTCTCAACAGGTGGGTGTAGACGTCTTTAAACTCTCTCGGTCTCGCTCACCCTCTCACTTCTCTCTGTTCCACTATCGCGCGCGCTTTCTCTCTCCCAGTCCCTCACACCCCTGGTCGACAATTTACCCCGCCGGTCGCCACCCCTTTTCGCCGTGTCCCGGACCGTCCTCAAGTAATTTACTAAGAAAATAAATAGAGGCCGAGTCCCTGGAAAAATGGAAGGTTAAACGAGCGCGTCGGCGCGCGATCTTCAGCTTCCTTAATTGAGAGAGAGAGAGGGAGGAAGAAGCGAGGAGAACAGTGAAAGAAGGAAGAAGGGAAAAAAAGTAAGAGAACTGAAACTCGGCGTAAAAGAATGCATCATTAGGGATCGAAGAAATCAAAACATCGTTTATAGACCGCGCGCTGAAATGCCGATTTAAATTGATTTAAACCTTGGCGAAGGTATGGGGTTCTCTGTTGTAAAAATAAAAACTTTGATAACTACTCTCTTGAGACAAATAGTTATGATTTCGAACTTTAATTCTATAGTCTTAGAATATTTAGTGATTGTGATTATGCTTGCAGATACGTGAAGTATTTCTAAACAAGTGAATCAGGAGTTCGTATAAATATTAGGTCATCCCATAGGTAGATAATGTCCGCGCATAGTTTTTCATCCCACATTTTCTCCCAAACTATAATTTGAAGTAATTAATTCTTAAGCAAATATTTACAGGAATTTTTGTCATCATTTTTATCTCCTCAATCCACCCCTAAAAAATATGTCCACATATTTCACAAAACTTTCTATAATTACACTGTTTTCTAAATGCATATTAATAAAGTTGATTATGACTACTTCTAAATAAGGAATGACAAATCGATATACTATGTATGGAAGGGGAGAATCTCTTTGACAAGATATAACCGTCCCCTTTCTATGTTACGATTCGATTTCTAACTGCACTTAGGTTTGTCAGATCGTACTCGACCTTTGACCTCTTTCAAGATTGATTAATTGACCTTTAAGGTATATTTGTACCATCTCTATTGTGCTAAGCTTTCATTGTGAACCACAGAACTTACGATCCCAGGATGTACGATCTATCAAATCCTTTGTCGGGACATTTGGCAATACACCCGATACTGATTTATATTTTCATGACTGTCTTTAAATACTATCATTCAAAAAAAATATTAAAATGAGATCTTTATGATTTTGTAGGACGTTCTAAAAATTATTTTCAAGATAAAAAGAAATAAAAGAACATGAATATTTCAGATACTAAAACTAGGTATTAAACTAAAATTAAAGGGTAACTTTTTTAACAACTTTAGTACCGTATTTAAGTTATATGGAAACTGTATGTTAAACAAAAATTTAGAAATGAAGTTTGTTAAACAAAAATTTAGAAATGAAGTTTGTTAAATAAAAATTATATCTACACGACAAAATTCGTAGGTTCAATAGCAATAGCACATTTAGCGGAGCCAAATAAATGGACTGGATTCAAACGAGCGTGACACTCGATACCCACTTGCCCTGATCTCACCCCTGAGATCAACACTACTATTATTCAAAGAGCATGCATCGTGCTCAAAGGTGTTTCGCGCTCTTCAAAATGGAAAATTCAAACGGCAAGTTTTCTCGTTCTTTTCCAGCCCTCGTTCGCGAGCCCCTTCCCTCAACATCCCAGAAAGGCCCTCGAAACTTCTCCAAGGAAAACACCCTTCAACCCCCCTCCCCTCTCCCAACGCAGCGCGTCAAACTTTTTTTCCTTCGACAAATGCATGTATGCTGATTTATGCGAGCTCTTCTCTGCGAAAGGAGAAACGAACAGCCACGTCGACCTTTTCCCACGTATAATTTAAACATTTCACGTGTGTGTTTTACCTGCCCCTCGGCTGGGGCAGGTGTGTAGTGACGCGGAAGAGAAAGAAGATGACACGTATCAATGGCCATTGATATTCACGAGGGAAAGGATGCTAAACTGCTGCCATATGACAGTGAAATATATACTAAATTTACCCGAAATAATTTTTAACACCATACGAGACTCAAATTTATTGTTAAAATTTTGTAGATTTCGATATTCATAGATAAAGCTTTAATAAAAGTTGAGGAATATGTATATAAGATTACGGAAGACAGGTAAGAAGCACAAAACCTCTTTAAATGTTAGTATATCGTGAATTATAGATCATTTACCCTATAAGTGGCTAGAAAAAAAAGCAAGAGCTCGTACAAAAAACCAAAGAAGACAAAAGAGAGAATCATTCCTGTAGGAAAAGTACCAATACTATAACAAAATATGATTTTCTCATTAGTATCTTTTACAAATTCTCCATCATTTACTACTATTTACAGTATATCATCTTTAGCTACCTAGACCTATGTAATTTTACATTTAAAGAGACAGTTTAATACATTTTCAAATAATTTACTTAACTCCTATATTATAGTTTGGCCAACAACATACAAAAATTGATCAAAGAGTTATCGCAACAGTAACCGTAGCCAGCTCACTTGGCGTTTCGCAACACATTGTTTCGGTGTTTTCACCCGTGATTTATTGATAATCGGCATAACGGGCAGACTGGTGGCCGTAGACGCTATAACGATGCCGCTCCATCTTGGTTCGCCCTGGCGACGCTGTTCGTTGCTCTTTTACCTTCCTCTCCTTCGAGTTTTTGCCTCCTTTCCGTTCGTGCCCTCGGATGTCGGTGATGAATGGATCCTGGCGAACCTCCAGGACAGGGGAGGCGGGAAAAAAGATATCCCAGCCTATGCGGGAATTATTCGAAGACGACGACGTCGTTGTGTCGGGGGTGTGAAAGAAGAAACGACAACACGGGCCCCCGAGCTGGCTGAGACGGACAGGGAAAACGGAGAGGAAGAAGAAGTCTGCCGTCGACGTCGGGCTTTCGTATGATTGATCGAATCCACTATGGTTTACTATAACGGATGATCGTTAATGATATCCATCGACGGAGAACCTGATCCATTATTAACGTTGTCATCAATATCTTTTCGCCAGTATTTCGCCTTCGCGTATTTCCAGGCCGATGGAAATGGGCGATGGATAGCGATATTCGTCTCTGAACGTATGGTTTTGATAGTGTTAGATAGGTGGAAAATTCGGAGATTTGAAATTTGAGTAGTTGAAGATTTGAAGATTATTCAAAACTTTAAACTTTTGAATATTTGAAAATTTTAGAACTTGATAGTCTGAAAATTTGAAAATTTAAATATTTGAAGATATGAAAATTTGAATATTTGAATATTTGAAAATTTGAATATACTTAATAACTTAAAATTTCGTAACTTTAACAGTTTTTATACTGAAGAACTTGCACCCATTAGAAAATAGAATTGAGTATTTCCAGGACCAAACCCAATTGTGTAACAGCAGTACGATACACATACATACATACGTCCGTATATCAATCTATAACATTCACACACCTCTCCATACCGCGAGCCGAGTTCCAATACCCAGAGCCGCCGTCGATCCCTTTGAAGCGCCCTATACAATTACGATTCCGCAGACTAAAATAAAATTAAACATCGTTTGCTTTCACGGTTGAAATGCCGTTTTTCCCCCCGAAAAACCGTCGCCCCCGACGAAATTCCAGGACGAGTAGCACGGGAAAAGCCGTGCAACGGCGTACAACACACGCGACCGCGCACGGCCGCGGGGAAAGCGTAAAAAAGAAGTCTGGGCGATTTCCATCTGGGGCGACCTTCGGTCGGTCGGGGAAAGCGCGAGCGTGTAAAAGCTCGAAAGCTGGAAAAAGCTTTTCGGTTCGGTGCCGGTCGGATAAAAGTTCTATACCTCCTTCGCTCCCCTCTGCCCACCCCCGCCCTCCAACGACCACCCAACCGCCCACCACCTTCTTCTCTCTCCATTTCTCGTTCCCCTCGTTCACCCTATCACCCTGTCCCTCCTTCGCCCCCTTCGCCGCCCCCGCGATGGAAGGCGAAGATTGAAGCTTACGCGAGTCGTCTCTGTGTTCGCATACTCCGTCTGCTCCTCCACGCTTCCTCCCCCGCGTGTGCTCACCCTCGTGCCGGCATACACGCGCACCCACACACATCCACCCTCTGCTCGTCGAATCTGCACGTTCCGTGGACTCTTGCGAGGGTGTACGCATGCATACACGTACATTCTGGCTCCGTTTCTGTTTCTCCCGGGCGGGTAGCGCGCGCACTCTCTCATTCTCTTCGGATACAATGTGTGCGCGTCAAGAATACACGCTATTGATCGCGGGTGGATGCGAGAAAGAGGCAGGAAATACGAGAAACCGGTCCCTGCCTCGGCAAACTCCTTTCCTCCCCGTGTTCTTCACGTGAGAGGAAGAGAATGTGACGTTATCCCGACAGAATTCCTCCCCCCCCCCCCCTGGTATTGCCCTATACTTGATTTACAAGGATGACTTTCGCGAATGGAAAGTACTCCGAGACGTACGCGCCCTTTTCTATTATTCCGTTAGGAACCGGAGGAAACGTGGAATTATTTTGATTGAAAGAAGGCTGGGAGACTGGAGGCTTGGGGTCTTGCAAAACTGGAATTGAGACTTTTTAGGGGCGCTGCGTTAAGGTTTGGTGAAAGCTAAGAATTTTTTAGTGTGCTAGGAACTTGAATTGTGATATGTACAACGTATGAGTAAGTTTGGTGAGAACGATGGTATCTATCAATGCATCTATCAATGCACCTAAATATTTGATACGAAAAAATAAAGTTATTGTACTTAAGAAAGTACAGTGCTCCAAAATAAGTGGACTCTAAAATTTACACCAACCTTGTAAAGTATAAGAAATGGAAATAGATTAAAAAAATATCTTCTCCTTATATTTTTTTTTAATTAATTCTCAGGGATTTATACACTTTTAATGAAACAGTACTAAATAGCATTACTTGATCCCCGGATTTCCTTGCTCCATTTCAGTTGCAGTGCTTTAACTTGGGACTGAACTTTGTAAAGTAGGGGAGAAATTAGTTTGTAGTTCGTATATCTGCGTTAAATTAATCTCAGGAAGGAAACGGCAGAGAATCACCGAGTAACCATCGCGGTAACAATTACCACTGATAATACCGAGGAAGTTGCGACACGCTAATAAAGTTAAGTTCTTCGGGACTCTTCTCCGAGTCAGCTTGGCTTTCGTCCTGAATAGAGATGAGAAAGACGGAGGACCAAGTACCATTCAAGAAATGGAAAAATTAAAATGTACACGTTCACTTAAAAAAAGTTTTCACTACATCTTACCTCCCATTTACCTCAGAAGACAACCTTATATTTAACAAAACTATTACAGTTATATTTGATTTTGGAAGCTACAACAGACTGTGAATGTTACGTTTTTTTACAAAAATGTAAAAATGATTTATAAGAAAAATGTTTTACAGCTCAACGAAATCTTTTATGGACGCAATAATATAAAATTCGATAATATTTTCTGCTGAAATTTTATCATGACATGTGATATTTAAAATTCATTTCCAAAATTGTTTAATAAAACTATTGGACCTTTATAATACCTCAATGAACAAAAATACCTAGAACCTACTTTTAAAGTAAACTTTCTCTGGCAAAACCCAAACAGAAAATTAAATAATCTGCTCATATGCAAAACACGTATATTCTACAACTTTCAGTAACATAAAATATATCTTATGTAAAATAACGTCGAATAAAGATTGTTAGAATCACACCCACGCGTATTTGTAACTTCTTTCAATAGAGACACCGAAGAAGGGAGGCGGAGATGGTATTCGTCGGTAAGTTCGAAGGGAAACACATACCGAGGATCCAAAAAGAGAGGCAGGCGTCGCGACGCCTCGGATCGATGCGCGTCGGAGTGCGCGCTGAACCCCAGGCCAACATGGACGCGGATTTACGAGGTTGAAGTGAATGGAAAAAAGAAGACGTAAAGAAAAGGGAACGATCGTTCTGTCTCCTGACCTTATCGTGCAAGTGCCAGCATATACTGACACTAAATAAAATTAACAGCGTTGCTTATCGCACGAAGACAGCTACCGATGTGGCGTATTAATATCTAACTGGCGCACAAATATTTAAAAAAAACTGAAACTTACAAAAGGATATTAAACTGTGAATATAATTATAATTTCTAAATCTGAGTCTTCCTAGAATGCAAAAAATAAAATGATATAGTATTTACTCGCTATAAAAAATGTTCGACTGTTTCCATATTTTCAGGTTTTGTATAGAATCGAAAGTCCAAGTTATTTCACAGACCTTAACTTAGTAACCAGTAGCTAAATTATTTTCCTGCCAACTAAAGTCGCTATTTTTCGCAAGAATAAAATTCTCATGATTATTCTATTTTTATTTATCACATTGCGAGAACAGTTTATATACGCTGGGAACAGATTTGAATGGGGGAAATTCTTCGAAAGGATTGACTCCGCGTTCAGTCCTGTTTCTATGCGATATAAATGGGCGTCGAGCCTTTAGATTTCCTTGGTCCCGGCAGTAAAAGTGACGGAAGCCGGCTGGCGAGATTCGCGCGGCGTGTTCCGCTTGAAATTCCGTCGCGTTTTAATATTTTAACCGTGTATCTGCACCGCGTACCGCATTAATACGAGCGAAAAAACAACTCTCAAAAGGGAGGCTGCACTGTACGTCTTTTGTTTTCAGTCGTGCGAGCATTTTCGATGCAATGGCGCCGAAAAGAAGAGGGCCCCGACCGACCGAGTAATGGGGTGTCGCTGGCAGTCGCGCATTTATAATTTCTGTCCCCCACACCCCCTTTTCGCTCCCGACCACTCCACGTACTTTATTCTTTCTCTCTTGCAGACTGCCAGGTCGAAACAATTGCTTTCCGCCCGGCAGAAAAGAACAAAACTGTCTGGGACGGTGGGAGGGGTGGCGGGGCGTGCAAGTTGCAAGATGAGTTACAGCGACAGCTCAAAGATCTGATGGCATCCGACGGCTTTGTTTAACGCGGCAAAAAGCACTTTTTTTCCTTGCGCCCGGAGCGTAATGCAAATAATTGATTCGAGCAATTAAACGGAATTTATCGCGAAGAATGGAGGAACGATTTGGGGGGAATCGCGATGAAAACCATGGCTGAGACGTCGTTACACTTTTAGTTTTAAAGGCTGCTTCTGAGCTGGGGGTGGAACCTTAAGCAAGTGTGAATTCCGAATTTTTATTGAAACATAAAATAGTCTCGGTATTACTAGAAGATTAAATTCGAAAACTGTTGAATTTAAATAGTCGCGATAGGAATAGCAAAAATGAGAATTTTCAGTATAAAATAGCAAATTGTTTTGGAAATGATAAAATAAAGTATTTGTCTTTTAGAAGGTTCAACGAATTATTTACCTGTATTTACTTGTTACCTAATCTATTTAACTACATAAAATAAATCAAAGTGTACAACAAACTTTAACTGCTATTTCTTCAATCACTAATAACCCTTCAGCGATTGATACGACATTAAATAGCTAATGTAAAAGAACATTATTTACAGCGCTTAGAGTTTAGGCTGAACAAGTAGCATATTCTACTGCAAGATCCTATAATCAGTAGAATATGTTACATCTTCAACCAGACAAGCACCTACATACTTTTATTCGTATGTCTATTCAACTAAATAATTATTCACGTGTAATTCAGTTTATTCAATCAAATTTTCCCAAATTTCATCCGAGTAAAAACTCACTCGAATAGCATCTATACCTCTGTTCCCAAAGGAAACCCTTCGACTCTACTGACTATTAAAAAGGAATCGATGCTGAGACTGCAGCACCGTCAACAAAGGCGCGTATTAATTCAATAAACTTGATGAGGAGTGATCGTGCCAATTTATAAGGATTATCAGGAACGTCGGTGTCTCTGTCTCGTTTAAAACAGACGAGGGGGGATCGAAGAACGAGAGCATCGTAATGTCTTCGCATTCTTCAGCGCCGGTGGACACATTTCCCTCTTTTCCATCAGCCCCCACTCCTCCTCCCTGACTTCCTCGGGGATTTGTGTCTTTATCAATGCTGATCATCGCGCTTAATCCTCGGCCCAGAAGTCGTTACAACTCGACACGAACCTCGTTCGCGTCACTCAGACGCGAGGGATTCGAGACTGTTATGGATCTCGAATGTAATTAAATTATATCGCAATTAATCTCAGGGTAGACTACAAATTTTGCAATACTTATAATATGTCTTATTGATTGAAATTAGAGTGCTCTGCAGCTATATAAAATTACTCGCAATGTCTCAAACAACTACTGATGAATTTGAATTCACTCCCCAAAAATTTCAGTTACATAGTTGTAAGAGAAGATGTTAATTTTCTGTGTACTTAACCCTCCAGTGCATGAGTGAATATACTCTTATTGCACGAGTAGGATTCTAAAGATCCACCATTTTATTAATATTTTACTAGTAAATACAGTTTCATTAGGCGTTTAAATATAAAATACATATTTATTAATACTAAAATAAATATTTAACGAAACAAATAAAAAATGATAATCCTCATGGATCCCTCAGACCCAAACCGTTCATTTGAGGATTATCAAGAATTCTCAAGTTAAAAACAGCACATGTAAATTCTGCATCAAAACTAACTAACGAAACATTGAAAATCTCCATACCAGCTACTGTTAGTGTCCAGTTAAAATGTAAGTCAAGAATAGAGGGGAGTTAATTCGGCAACTTAACACGTTAATAAGAGTAAACTGGCGCGTCAATAGTTTCGAGTAAACGTCGGTGAAAATAGCAACGAGCCAGCCAGCATTCCAGCCGAGCAGGGAATGACGAAGTTCGACCCTTCCGGGTCTGTTGTCTCGTGGAACTCGTTTCGATTTAATTTATGCATCGTGGCCCGCGTTTCCCACCCCGGTCTTAAGGCCCTTTTGTACAGTTATTAATGCCCTGGGCCACTTCATTTTCACCGTACACACACCACTGTGCGCGAACTGTGACGGCATCGCTACCTGACGTCCTTCCGGATCCTGCGATTCGTTCCCGCGTATGCAAATTTCATCGAATCGGGAGTGCGAGAGAGAGGGGGAGAGAGAGGCCAGAGGCTTTCAGTATACATCTGCCTGGCCGAACAATCGTAGGAAAAATAATAACTGTTTTTACAAGAGAGAATACACCGCTGCGGCGAAACCGGCTCTCTGTTCATCGCCTTCCTCGGGACGCTCGATTGCTTTCGCACGTTCCTTTCTGCAACGTCTTTGCCGATGCTCGTTGAGCAACTTGAGAAATTTCTTAAACCGAGTCCAATTCTGCTAGATGAAAGTTCGATCTCTGTGAATGTTGTAGGGTGCGATAAATGCTCCTTTTGTGAAATAAATTCAGTTAACTTTAATTTCTTCTGAGTAACTATGAACTCATGAAATGACTAGAGCTGAAAACGAAAGTGATTAATAAAGCCAGTTTATTAAATATTTTGAGGGTTAATCTTTAACTATGGACATGAAGTCTGGTGGCCTCCATGTGATGTAAATTTGATTATTGCTCTCATTTAAATATGAAAGACTTTAGAATGAAAGTTGCGAATATGGATATATCACACCTCATTTCTATGATACAATTATCATAATCGATATTATCTATATTGTTCTATAAATGTTTAATATCGATTAGTTTTAATCAAAGTTCGTGTATTTTAAAGGAGCTTAAATAATGAGAATAGTGACGAATATTCTTTCAGTCTTGAATGAATGTCCTGAATGAACTACTATACTAGCATTACGCATTTAAGACACGACCACATTTCCACGAGATATAATTACACATTAAGAGGCATTTGAATGCGCTGGAATGCCCTCATTCGAATATCGACGAAAGCAATCAACGTCGTACGATGCTAAACTCGAATTTATACGAGTAATTTTACCGCTTTCTGCGCGAAAGTGACTGTTTTATAGAGGAAATAAATCGTTTAGAAGCGAGGCGATTGGTCGCATCTAAATACGTGAGATACTTTCAAACGTGAAAATTATCTGTGAGATGCTACTTTGAGAAACACTGTCGTGGTAAAGCAGAGCTCTAGGTCAATGGATACCATTGAGGATAAAGAGGATTTCTACCTCGGTAAAATGGGATGAAGGGTTGGTCCGATGTGCGCATCATCTAACGAAGGGTGGTTGAAACATTTTAAAGGGTAGTCTTCCTGTCGGTAATATTGCTTGAAGCCACGAGAACAGTGTTATCCAATGGCTTCTATAATTCGCTGCTGAGAACTTGCAACTGCTATTTTTAATTAAGCATGACAAATAAAATTTGGGGCACAGTGAATCATGAAAATTTAAATGTAAACACTTGATGTAGCATATATGAAGAGTGAACTTAAAAATATGTATTTCTTAAGAACAATTTTAATAAATTGTCAATATTTTTTAGTAAATGAATGTAGTGAATGCTCCTTCGAAAATTTTCTAACTATTTACAAAGTCATAGAGGTCCTATTTTTCGAAATAATTCAAATACTTATCTAAAATATATATAACCTTTATTTTCTATTATTTCTTTATTTTCTCTTTTCAAAAAGTTAAAGATTCCTGCAGGACTAAATTATATTAATATTGTTATGATATTCTCATTCAATTATACTACCTAATTTAAGTGAATATTGCAAGTGATACTTTTTCCCAGCCAACCACTACATAATTAGTAATTAGTACTTTAGCGTTTAATCATATCTACCACAAACTTTCGAAAATTCAGTTACACATTGTAGTATGAAAAAAAAAATAAAACTATTGTCTATACTCAGGGGAAATTCAACGACAAACAAAGTCACTGTAAGTTTTAAAATACTACCTTTCGAAGCTACCCTTTCAAAGTCATAGATCTTGCCGAGGCTACAGACTAATTGCGATTCTGCTCTCTTGTTCGAACGAAACGTAAGTCCTGGATTACCTTACACGTTAATTACGCCGTAATTAACTCTCGTCGTCGTCGACGTTGTCGTCGGCGTCGTCGTCATCGTCGTCAGAAAGGAGGAAGTTGTAGAAAGTCGACGAAGCGATTTTACACCGCTTACCTCGAAAATCCTTCGTAAACCCCGAACCACCGCTGCCGGCGCGAAATAAAACGTGACGATGGTGATTATCGACCCCCGAAAAAAAGGAAACAAAATAAGACGAGAGGGTCGAAGGGGGAAGATCGACAGAATCGAACGCGACGCCATTAAAACTTCATTTTACGCCCGCTTTATGGCTCGTACTTTTAACAACGTGGCTGAAGACGGAAAATGTTTGGGGGTGAGTTGACTCCAAGGAATTTTGTCTAGCACTATCAAAGCGGATGAAAATATTGTAATATTCATGAAATGAAAATTGGTTCCATGAGTAAATAATTACAAAAGTAGGTATAAAATCTGTGAAACAAATATACTAAACCAAAGTTCATTTTTATTCAATTGCAACCGTTGTTGTCGTTAAAAGTTAACAAAATGAGTAGATGCTCAAAATCAGATTTTTTTTTTAATTCAAATGTTTTCAGATTAATGTCTTGTTTCGTCTCATGATAATTAAAAAAAACATGTGTGTTTATCTTATTTTATATAAATTAGTATCAGTAATTTAACCGAAAAAAATTCGTATGAATTTTTGTATCATTTTTACATCGTAAAATGTACATTCGTACAGCACAGTAAACCCTGAATATAGGAGAATTTTTCAAAAAATATGAGAAAGAGAAACAAATGTTTTTACGAATATCCTACTCGATGAAGGGGCGCGAATTGATTGGTAGTACATATATGTAAGCGAATTCCGAGGCAGGTAACAAATCGGGCTTCCAGCAACAGGTATCAATACCTTCTATTATTTTCGCACCATTGATTCGATACCCAATAGAATCGATATCGTACCTGTTCGCCGCCCAGCAGGTAGGTGGCACGCGACCAGGTAAAATCGTTCGCAGGTTCAGCTTCGAATCTCATCGAGGGGCAACCGTTTGCCTTTTTGAGAAGATCAACACACTCCAACAAAGAATTCTAACCACAAAGAGTACTTCACAGACTATTTTTTGATCCTCTAGTACGATAGTTTCGATAAATTTATATTCGAGTACTTGTGAACCTTTTCACTCTATTATAATTGCATATGTAGTTATTGTCAAACACTTTTATGATCTTGCATATTTGAACAGTCTCGTCGATTCTATATGGTATTCATTGATTGTATAATTATTTTCCAAAATAGGAAAAATAAAATGAAAATTATTTATGTAATTTTAGATATCTGTTGGAAGTATAACCAACGTAAATAAATTGTGACATTATAAGTACGAGTATATCTTAACAATAAAAGACATGAAATCTAACCAGACGCCATTTCACAGAAGAGATGGTTGAATTGTACCGTTGGTCGGAACCACCCTCTAACCCCCGCCCTAACCACCCCCGTTTACTCTGCCACAGTAGGGGCTCCATATCCTACTTGTAAAATTATTACTTAGTCTACTACATAGATAATATATGTGTGTTTGAATTTTAACAAAATGTATTATATTTACGTTAGTAAAAAACATGAATATTTAAAAAACCACACACATACTACAGGAAAGTGAAGCAGCAATTTGTTAGAAAATTTGATCGAATTTGTCTACTTATTTTTTCTTTACAATTATCAAAAATTGTTTTAAATTACCTAAAACAAAGTTTTAGTAAAACATATTAAAATCTTCTTCATAATAATTGAAGACCATTTTAAATTATTTATTCCCTTCTGAGAATATAGGATATCTGTTAAAAATGATTTAGCTAACAATTCTGATACTTGCCTTAAAGCCACACAATTAACACTCTGATTGTCATGCCATACTCCTTAAAAATTCCAGAATCTTCATTTTTGAACTCGTTCCATATTGCTTCCATTCTATTTCTTGTTTATTTTTCGCTCTTTACAATATCTCCTTTACTAATCACATTTTATCTTTAGACATTGAAAACTAGTTGTATATTTTTCTATTAACTTTCAATATAAATTTGTCTAAATATCGTCCAAAGTCAAATAAATCACCATTATTCATAATCATGTGAAGACTATTACCCAGATAGAAGTGACACAACAGTCAAAGTGTCAAAAGGTTTAATCATCCCTGACACGATCCCCCACCACCCAATCAAACCATTTGGAACGAGATATCGAGATTCTATTAGAATGACATTTGTGACGTTACCGATCCGATTGAAAAGATTCCGAAATTCGTCGTGGTGGGTCGACCGCGAAGGGCAAAAGGGAACGGAGGAGAAATCGCTCGGGCGCAATAAGTCAAATCTTGTTTGCGAGTCAGTGCCTAGTTAGGACGACTGGTCGGGTCTGCGCGGAGGGATTGATGAGGAAAGCCCGAAGAGCTAGTGACGAAGCGGACGCGGAAGACGAGGAGAAAGGGGATCCGCGCAAGGGAGGAGGACGAGCACCTTCCTCATCGACCGTATAATTAAACCGGGCGCTGATTAAAAAAGTTACCACGGCCGTAAGATCATTACAGGGGCCTCCGACTCCGACTCCCTGCGAGCCACCACCGCCACCCCTTCGCTCCCTGGCTCCTCTTTAGTCCTCACTTTCTCTCGCTTTGCTCGAAACCCTTGGGGGCTGCAAATTCTTTCCACTTGGTACACTCGCGGCCGAGACTGCGAATTCAGACGGCGAATTTTGGAGGGACTACCCCCGTGATTTCTCTTCGACGCTGATTTAGTCGAATCGGTCGCTATTCTCGTTTGCATGCGTTAATCTTTCACGTTGATGCTTGCGATTTTTGGAAACCTGTGTTTTATGAGCGATGGAATCAATTTTTAGCGTTTTTGTGGTAGATACTGTGGCGAACAAGGAACAGAGATTGTGTGAAATATTTGAAGTAAGTTCTGAAGATATTTATGCTTCAATTGGAACGAGTTATAATTCGACCTGTTTTGTGATAGAGGTAAATACGTAGCAAGTTGTGAAATGTGATGAAACATTATGGAAGTATTGGAAGAAGAAACTACTAATAAGTATTGCTATAGTTATTAATATTGATGAAACTGAAGTAAGAATTTGACAATCATAGATATCTATTATTACAATATTCTTAATATTAATTTGTTATATTCTTGTAACCTAGTATCTACTAACCATATCTTTGTATGACTCCAACATTTTTTTTAGATTCTATACATTACTGAATTATTGCAATATATTTTATCTGAAGAACAATTTGCAGTTAAAAATAATAATTTTAGATACCTTTTGGACTATAAAAATAATAATACACATTTTACATCATATACATCATCATGAGAGCTTACAATGAAAAGAGAACAGAAATCACTGCAACGACAATGCGAACATATAATGAACACATGATAACCGCAAGGATTCATAACATAGCAGTATCATACAGAACTTTTAATTTTACCAAGATAATTATATCTCGTCTCAAACAAAACCCGATCTTCCCCTGCCTTATACTTCTTTGCAAAATATGAACTGTATGCACCCTTTGTTTGATAGTATGGAAATGGCTACGAAGCGAAGCGCACAAAGTTTACGAGAGCTCTTCACTGGGAGATTGTTCCTTTTAGAACAAAAGCAAGCGCCGTGGAGAAATATGAAGAGCTTTG
This sequence comes from Calliopsis andreniformis, assembly GCF_051401765.1. NCBI lineage: Eukaryota > Metazoa > Arthropoda > Insecta > Hymenoptera > Andrenidae > Calliopsis > Calliopsis andreniformis. The sequence continues at coordinate 8,952,011 of NC_135063.1, forward strand.
AAAACGTGGAATCAAAAATTCACAATCACAAAGGAGATTTAACAATATTGTCTTGGGCAAAACAATAGCGCGGGGTAGTCGTTTGATTAAAAAAGAGAAGGAAGAGAGAGCAACCCTTTAATTTTCACAAGATACAATGGCAATGCAGTGTTTACGAACTGTGTATATCAGCGCCTCTTCGAAAGCTACGATAAATGAATTTCCCATCCCACGTATTAAATTAATAAATTCTACAAAACATACAATTTCACGATTCTCTAATTTGTGAATGTACAGACTTTCCTACAACCAGATCGTTGAACTTACAACCCTCAATTAAAAAATACAATATTTCTAAGTTACCAAAAGCTTGAAGTATTTATATAGAAAAATACGAAGCAGCGAGGAGAAAAAAATAAAAATTCGACAGACGCCTCGAATTCCAATTTCATACATGCAGCAAGATCCTCCTCGTTAGGGGAGGTAAGACATCCCCTCACAATGAAACCCTACGACTCGCCCAAAATCACTCGGGTTCCTTCTCCACGAGAAGCCACCCCCGCGACTGCATGTATCTTTTCCGCCTGCAGGAACTTCCTTAAAATTCAATATAAGCCCCGCGGGCACCCCCGACGAGTCCGGGTCGCCACCTCCCCCCCCCCGTCGAACGAGTCCCTTCAGCCGATGGCGACGGGGCCTGGTTACCATGGCGATTCTTTTGCTTGACAGGTGGCTGCAGCCACCGCCAACCACCCTCTCCCAGCGCCCTCCATCTCCTCCAGACTCGTTTGTTCTGCCTGCCACCGGTACGACGAACCAATCGCGCACAGCGAAAAAATATTCAATCACGCGTCAAGAACTCGAGGGCGGCGGTGGTAGTGGTGGTCGTGTGCTCGGTCTCTGCGAGCCTAGCGTCGCTGGTAGTGGTGGACGGAGAATCGAATCACCCTCGAACTCCCTCGTCTTCACCCCACCCTCCATCGCCTCTCTGACCAGGGATGAAGGTCGATGGCGGTGGAGGTCGAAACGCCCCTGCCTACAGAGGGTCGCCACCCCCCTTCAAGTACGATGGAATAATAAAATGCCTCAGATTACATATTCAAAATCAATGGCTCCATACCTTCGACGTACAAAGGGGTGGGTGGGATCTGCCTCCTCCGTCCCCCCGCCCCCCTCCCTCCCCCTCGTCGTTCGAGTCGGAAAAGGGGGTGATAGAGGACGATTTCGCGGCCGACATTTTAAGCAACCACACCCTCATTTGCAATTGTTGTCCCTGTTTTCGGTTTGCCTTTAAGATTTGCCTTTTCTTTTTCCAGGCTCTGACGAGGAATAATTGACTTCGGTTGCTCTTCTTTGGTACTGATTCGGAGTTTCTTTGTGAAGACGGAGAATTGTTGACGAAGTGGCTTCTCTTTTTATTGTGTAGAATTTGTTGATATTTTTTAACATTATTTTAAAATTATTTGAACATAATTATTTCAATGCTGACAACACGAAGTACAATTAATTATTTATTTATTTTAATTGCTGTTTGGATATTGTAGGTATCGATCAAATTTTGTATATGTGATGCGGAAATATTGTTATAAAAAATTCAGGTATGTAAACTGGTTCGTGGTGACCATTGAATGTAATGAATATATAAATAATTGTAAAACATTTTATCGCGTACAGTTATGGACTGTTACTGAATAATCCCAAAAAATTCATAATTAAATTTATGCTTCTTAGAAAAAAACTGCAAAAACAAATATACTTTACTAAATAATTGATACAAACATTTTAAACACATTTTAAAAAATTAGCTAACCATCAAAAATTCACTAATCCTTAAATATAAAAAGCTGCCTGTTACTTTTAAAGGACAATTTATTCTGTGATTGAAATAAATCATAAAATAAGTGCCTATCTTTTAATAACTGAACTTTAATAACTTTTACACTCATCTATATAATTTAAACCATTTATTTTTTCAAATGCAAACATTATGCCTCTATAAAAGATATGTACCTCGAAACTAAGGGTCACTATCTGAGTCTGTCCTTAATTACCTGTAATTAGGCGCGAACGAGGATGGGCTGCAACTTTATAGAAGTTGAGGGGAAGAAGGTCGAGTTGATCATTATGAGATCTGAATTACGCGAGATAATTTCACGGACAATCGGAGGGGAAATGACCGAGAGGATACTTCGCGAGAAAATTGATCAGCGACTAATTGATCTTGTAGAAATTAAGGTCATCGTCTTAAAGTACCGACGCGAAATAGTTTTTGCTAATTAAATTAATTGGCTTGGCGCTGTCGATTGAACTTAACGGAGTTGAACTTTTACTCAAGTATTGGAAAATGGAACTTTGTACGATGAAATATGCAAAGCAGTACTTCTCTGGTATCTATGAAAATTCTTTTCCTTGCAATATAATTAATGACCCTTGTTGAGCAATTAATTGAATTTTTCCTACGATAAACTACAGATATTTTTTTATATTTCATTTAATTTCATTTTATGTTATTATTACTATATTATAATTTTTTAACATTATTATGTAAGTTAAATTATCGTGTCTAACTCTCGACAGAAAAATTTTGCTACTTTAATTTCGTTCTTTTTAGTAAAGTATTAATGTAAAAATTATTTTACCGTAATTAGTAGAACAGTGGTAATTTAAAACTTCTTAGAAAAAACTCATTATGCGAGAAAATTGAAATTTCGTAGAATAAATCAAATAAGCGAGAAAAATGCAAAAATGAAATTGTGGAGCCTGTGGAAATTGTGTGAAGGAAAGTAATTACTCTAATTATCGAAAGAATTCTACGATTTCATTCACAATTTAATCTCTCCCCTTTTTTCATCTTAATGACACTCGTTAACGGTACTTATTAAACTCTCAAGATTCATTATTCCTTCTTTTCATTAATAGACGAATTTCAAGTATTTTCAGACGTAGTGAAAATGATGTCCCCAAAAAGGATATAATTCTTTGTAATTTCTAATAAAATAGGGAACCAAAAATAGAAACGTAACAATTTCTCTAGTATTAAAGTTTATCTACTCATTCTCTTAAACATCCCTGGTCATTTACGAAGCAGAAAATTAATCACCACTAAAGCACCAAATACCAATGAAACATGTAACTGACCAACAAAAACCACCGTCACTTTAAGCCGATAGGTATCAACACGACAAACTGCATATACCCCAGAACCGTAGCTGTCTAATTAAAACAAACACTTTGAAATCGTTCACCGAAACATTGGAAATCAATTCTTCTTCATTGTTCTACCAAACCCCTTTCGCAATTACTCCCCATTCCACCCTTTCTCAGCTGCTTCCACTCTCCACAGCGACTTCCAAAGATACGAAAACCTCGGACTCGTTTCACTGATTTCACCTTCCAGTAGGATTAATTCGGAGAGGTAATAACGTGGATGATATGATGGCCGGTCGTGTTGAAACTGGCCCTCTTGCATTTTGCATGAACGTAGGACTGGTTCCAATGCCAAAGACCACCCTTTCGTTGGCCACGTAGTGGGGTGAGTCCATGGACTTGGTCAGGTTTCACGTGACCCCTTCAAGATTCCATGCGAATTCGCCCTTGTAGTTATTCATTGTACACGAACTGGACCTTCGTGCAATACACAAATTCGCTCATCGAAAGGTGATGTTAGAAACTGGTCTCATTTCAAAGTCGTTTTACGCCGAAAGGTGATTCGACTAAAGTGACTTAAAGGATAGATGAAAAATAAGGTTGAGGGAGATCTGAAGTGAAAATTATAATTCTTTTTGTAATTTTCGATAGATTAAAGGTAGAAAATATTATCAGTGGTTGTAGTGTTAACAATAGTACTGCCTAAGTCATGTAAAGTCACGAAGAAAGAATAAAAAAAGTTGATGAAAAGTAGTTTATCTACAAGTAGACACTGGTTTTATGCTTAGGATACTTAAAAAGAGAGCGTAAAAATATCCTGTAATGTATTATATAGAAGGAAATTGATTTTTAATACTTCCTTGATTTGATTTTAAACTTCGAATACCTATCTGCAAGGTGGTTATCGACGCTATCGATAGTCGATTCCACTGATCTGATTATTTCAAGAGTGTTTACGAAGGTATCCATAAAAAAGATTCTAAACAAATTTAAGAATCGTAATAATCACCTAATCATCAGATAAAATTATAGAAAGTAATACTTTCAGGAAAATTATCAATATTTCTGGCCACCTAACTCCTGAATAAAATATGCACCAATGATACCTCTCAAAAATAGATCTTGTAAAGGGTACGAGAGATGATCCACACGAACAACGTTTCATACAAAAAATTTGAAGCTGTAATAAAACTACCAATGGACATGTGACAAGGGGATACAGTAAATCGAGACCTAGCGATCCTTCCCAACGATCTTCGCGAACAGTTCTTGCAGAACCGTCACCGAGCAACGAGACTATGCAATAGACAAAAGCAACAGTGGTTTTTTTGGCCAAGGCAGCTGTTGAGCGCAAAACTAGAGGGGGACATTACTTAATAAACGTGCGCATCCGGGGTGCGGTCCGGTCTTCATTGTTTCAGAATCGGTAAATGGGTGCTTGCCAGCGGATGCGTGCGGCCAAAGGGTTAAGGATTAAGGGTTGAGAATCCTGGCTCGGACCCACAATGGACACCTGGACGGGTCCGCAGGAGCCCGTGCCCAAAAAAATTCTATTTCCAGTCGCCTCTGGACATCTGCCACTGATCGCCATTGAGTCAACTGTACCTCGAAGGGTGCTACGATGGACCACTGTCCATCAGTGAGCAAGGAGCAAAATCTACGCGAGCTGAAGATGACTTCTTAGTACATGTCTATTGACAATATGTTTCATTCAGGTGAAATGAGATAGTAAAGATTGAGTGACTATGTTTCAATAGCGAGAATAGTTTCTGCTAAAGTATACAATAGTTTCTATTAAAATCATTTTCGAGCTGCAGCAAGGATACAGAAGTTTCATTTTTTTGTACCCTATATTTTATATTGTTCTATAGGCTAATGGTCAAACACGATGTTTCTTGTTTCTTATTAAAATGAAACTAGTGTAGAAAGTCAGTTTCATTTTTTCAGCGCCTAAATATTACCCTTCATAATCCACGTACCATGGAAAATCATAACAATACCAGTTTCCCAGCTCCAAGAAAAATTCCACAATACTCAGAAACAAGTCCTTCCAGGGTATCCCTTTCAAGAAAAAACAATTCCTCATTTATTCCACGTTCCTCGTCGAAAGAGCGATCACCGAAGACTTCCGCGACAGGAGGAGGCCCTCGGAGTGGGGCACTTCAAACGAACCACCGATACAGAGTTATGATAATTATTTCGCGCAACCCTTGAGAACGAGATGCACGGGAGAATCACTCGAGGACTTGTTTTTTTTTTCTCTCCTTCACTTGAACCAGTACCACTCCCAGGGGCTCTCGTGTCTCGGCGAAAACAATAACTTGCATAATAAGCAGGCCGGATAAAGAGGAACCTGTTTGTCGGGCGCGCTAGAAAAAGAGGCGCTGGCTCGACCGAGGGAGATCCTCGCGCGGGATGAATAAGGGAATCTCCTTCCGTATAAGCCACACCGTCTCACGGAGTTATGATGATCTTTTTTCGGTCGCGGCAGTACAGGTATATTGAAATCTCGAGGTGGAAGGACAAAACGACGCACTAATAACGTATGCACCGTGCAGCTGGCACCGTCGTTTTGTTCTTCTTGGCGCTACAGGTTCTTGAATTTCACACACGTCGCTCGACGGGGTCGCCGCCGCGGTTCCGTGCCTCCCTCTCTCTTTCCCTCTTTTCCACCGTCACCTCTTTCACCGAACTCTCTCTCCTGAACTCGCCTCGCTCCTCGCCCAGAAGAACCCCCTATTGTTTTACCTAGCGAGACCAGTTTTTGTTTCATCTCTGTCTCTCTCTCCACGGCTTATTATATGCGCTTTCTGCCGTTCGTGCACGCGATTGTTCGCACGGCCGAGCTTCAGAACCTGATTCGCTCGCGCCACCGCGTCGGCCCAGGAGCGAAAAGGAGAGGGTAGCAGGCGAATCCGGTCAAACGGCGAGAGGAGAACGCGATGGCAAAAAAAGCCGATACAATAAAGGGGTTAAAGTTGATACAATTGAGCGAGAAACGACGACGTTGCACGCGTGATTTATTTTTACAGTCACCCCACCCCGCCGCCGCCCCTCGCACACGGGGGTAACGTCGACCATTGTCTTTCGTGAGCCGCGTTAGCGAGGGACCCGTGGACCAAATACCTTCGCGATCACTTAAAAACTCGACCTCATTGTTTGAGAGTTCGTTACGATTAACGAACGTTGTGACGAAAGGCTGGATGAAGAGTTGAGTTGGGTATGGTGATCCTAACTCCTTCGTGGTTTTTTGGGACGGGTGAGGATTTGGGGGTTGGCCAAGGGATGGTGTGTCGCCATTATTGTTACTACTTTACGATCTTTTTTTCAGGATTTAATGCCGTAGCGACTTCTTGGTCATTTGCAGGGTTTTATTCGTTTCACAAGATAGCAGCGACATTAGACTTTGGGTTTGAGTGTTCTAGGAATATCTGTTTTTTAAGTGGGCCTGTGATGTGGAAATTATTGAGAAGTTAATCGAAAAATGACTCGTAATTCTGATTTCCAGAAATATAGAAAAGAAATTAGAGCATTCGCGAAATGTTTGAATAGCAGCTTTACGTATTCATAACTCGGCTATACAGGGTGGTCCATTAAAATAAGGCCACTCACGTATATATTCCAATTGTGATGGTATAAAAAATATTTTATTTGAAAATATTTTACATGAGATGTTGGAAGAAAGCATTCCTTCCAGAATATTTAGTGTGTCATCATAATTAGAGAAAGAGATATTTAGGTGGCCTTACTTAAATGGACCACTCTGTATAAGATAAGTTATGTGTAATATAACAAATTTTCTAGGTACTAACATTTTGTTCAATATTTTAAAAATGAAGGTATATTGAAAACATGTGACTGTCCAAATTTGATCTAAAAAGATTTCGAAAAGTCCGCCAATGCGAAAAACCACCAATGCCAATGTAATTGAAAAAAATGAGATGTTTGTGCTTCTTTTTTATGAAATAATTGCAACAGTATACGTGCAGGTTTGAATAAAGGATTGTGTGTACGCTGCACGACAGCAGTAACTCCAAATTTAGTGGCACGGTACAGAACACAACTATTAATCATCGGACCACGTACTGACGCACCATCCCCTACACACCATCCTGACAAGAGGTGGCATGTGACGCCATAAATTGCCAAATTAAAAGGCTGAAAGGATGTACAAAACGCTAGCCTTGTATTGTTTTTTTATACCTACAAAGTCGTTCTTTTGCATTGTTCTTGTACATACTTATTTACATTCGAATGACACTGGAGTAATTAGCAGGCGAAGAATTTAAAGTATCATGCTTGAATGTTACTGTTCATCTATTTCATCTTCTTCATAATTTTTCAACTTTTATACTAGGATTATAAAAGCTAAAACAAGTGTTTCAGAATATTGTATAAAACTCGAAGATTTAACCTTCTCAGGATTAACAAGAATAAAGCATAATATAAAATCCCATTTTAAAAACGAGACTGCAGTAGATTAAATACTTCATAATTTCAACTTCATCCACTTTACTTAAACTTCAAAGTTTGGAAGACGTTTATGCATTTAAAAAATCTTTCGCTTCCTCTGCAACATATGGCAATAAGAAACTCAACTTTATATCAAACTCAGTTAACCATTTCCAACAAGATTTAACGTACCTCCAAACTATATAAGAAGCATCAACTACTCCCACTACTTTCACCCTCGGCAAAAATCAACAAAAAAAGAACGAAAGAAAGAAAAAAAAACTGTAAAAACCATGCAACAATCTACACAAGATTCCGTCTATCGAAAGTTTCCATCGCCCTGACGAGCGTCTCGTAATCCAACGATCCCGAAAGACCGTCACGTCTAACGAATCAGTTCGCGGGCATAAATTGAAATGGTAAAAGCGAAATTGGGTAGGAATTAGGAAAAACGCCGCGAAATGGGACGATGATTACGCGAGGAGAGTCGAAGGGGCGGAGGCGGGCGAGGCAGGGTCGAAAGGGCGGTCGACGGAGGTGGGCCCACTGGCGAACTCGGAATTCTCTACCCTCGCAACGAGGGGGTAGAGGGGTTGCGCTGGCCATCCGAGTCTATGGTGGAGCAGCGGCCAGAACGAGGGCGAGGAAGAGGGTGAGAGCAGGGTGAAATGGTGGGGCGGCGTGGATGCGTCTTAGCGAAAGGGGAGGAAGGAATGGGGGGATGGTTACGGGGGTTGCGATGGTGGAGGGTGCTCCGAGTGGCGCGTAAATAACTTCCATCTTCAAGGGTGCAACCACCCCTATGGGGAGGTGGGCCTCGAGCAGAAGGAACGAGAGAGAGGAAGGAAAAAAGTGGAAAAAGAAGGAGCGACGGGGGCGGAGGGGGAGGGTGGTGATTCCATTGGAAGAGGGAGACTTAAAATATTCTTAATGAGCAAAGACTTTCAAGTATTGACTCAAAATGGCAGCCGTCCTTTCAAGTCGGCTTGTTAAGCATTATTCCGCGCCCTGCCGCACCCCCACCACCCCTTCGCCCCCTTCGCTTTGTGCGAATTCTCGTCCCCCCTTCGTCTTCTTCGTTCTCTGCGTACACGGCTTGTTTAGCGCCCCAGTATCTTACGCGAGGACACCAATCCTCCCTCTTTGGCCGATGTGCAGTCGCAAACAAGGCCTTTCGTGAAATAAAACTGCAAAGAAATGACAAGAAGCTGATGCTGATCCTCGCAGGGCATTTATTAGGTCGAGAAAGACAAGAAGACCGTCTCTACCCTCGTTTTTACCCTTGTCAAAGGGGCTTGCTTACAATGGAGTCGTTCTTTGTAACTGAACAAAGTTGCCACTTTGGCGAGTTTGACAACGCGATATTAGAAATGCTGCTTGAAAGGCAGCAACAAATTATGAGGGAAAAGGAAAAATTGTAATTTTCTAGAATATATTTGATGATCTAAAACATTCCTTTTTATAAATAGACGGATGAGCATGGAGATCTTTATCTTTAACTTTACCTTTACTCGATATTTTATATTTAATTTTCAAGCAATTGTAGTGAAGCTTTTTGTCATCTCAAAAATATATTTTGTATAATATTGAATATGATTAATTTTATACAGATAAAGCTATTTAAAGATTGCAGAAACTACGGAAGAAATTTATACAAAAATAGGTAAATAAATCATTCAGAGTTAGCTTATACAAAATGGAACAATGGTTGCACTCAATTCTATTAATTCATAGCTACTGAAATATTTGATGAAGACTCATGATTTTAAAAGTATGTGGACTTATTTCATAAACTTTTTTATCACACCAATTATGGAACGTAATATCACGTAGGTAAATGTTCCTCGTCTGCCTTCAATATCTCACATGTAATTTTCCATAATTTTTTATGACCTTTTTTGAAGCTTCCCCTAACACAGTTTCACATTCCACCTTCAGGTTAATTTTCAACGTTCGTTGAAAATGGAATACAGAGCTCTTAAATTGCAAAAAATTTGTTACGATAATTTCACAACAAATTTTGTAAATTAAGTAGATTAGAATGGCATTAGAATTACACCCTATAAACTATACACCATTCCCAAGATCATATAGACCACTGTCCCCAAAATTCTAAAAAATTCACTCGAGCCACAAAAGCTGAACTGTCAACCGAAATTCAACCCTTCGGCTAAATATTATCTCGACGGATCTGGGAGACTTGTGGACGCACGACTCCTAATTCTGCCGAGCAGAAAGGAAGTCCGTCAAAAGTTCGGAATTCTTTGAGATTCCCTGGCCAAAGGATGGCGGGGGCTATCGAGGCTTTTACAAAAAGGCTTTCGTACGAATGGATCGAGGAGTGGATTATTTAAGGGTGAGGACCAGGAACCTTGGGCGCGCGGCTCGAGGCTTGTTAGAACTTGCCTTTCGCTTTGAGCCTTCTCGGTGCGGCCGGTCGTCCTCCTCGCGAGGGACTGGAATAAGGGTTAAAAATGTATAAGATAAGATAGAGACAGGCCGTTGTGGAAGATAGAGGAGAAAGAGAGCCAATAGCTCCGGGGGCGAATGGGACAGCGAAACGGGGAAGAACGCGAAACCGAGACAGAGAGAACTTTCATTATTGATCAAAGAAACTGAGTGTCGCTTCCCTCCCCAAAAGCTTGTTCTATTCAACCCGCCTTCGGCTTCCCATTAAAAATACCGGCGTCATCCGCTTTTTGCGACGTCGGCACGATCTCGCCATCCAATACCACGCTACGTCCTCTCCACTATTCTCTCCTCTCTACGCTTATTTACTGCCTCACTACAGCTTACACGGGTATCCCGATTTTCCTATCAATATCGTCGAAAACTTCCAGCCATTTAATGCTTTCAACGAGCTAATTAAATTCTTCTGCTTTGACTTGGCGCTGCTAGGGTAGTTAACCGCTAAGATTTTAAGCGAGCGACTGTGTGAGTTGCATTTGAGCTTCACATAGTAGGTATGTAGTAGGTTAATGAAGAAATAGATAACAGAAAGTACTATGTATACCAATGTGAACAAAAATAAGTTGTTCATCGTGTAAGTCACAAATATATTCATTTTTTGATAAGTTGTATAGTTTAATACATGTAACGTGAAATAAACCATAGACCATAAACATAAACCATAATTATATTTTATCATAATTGTACGAAAAAAATAATATGATTAAGAATTACTACTTGCGAAGATTACATGGTGACATGAAGCGATAATTTTCACTTGCTTCATAATAAACAGTATAGCTAAAAAATACATTTTCTTATCTCACTTTTAATGTATTCAAATAAAGTTCTTAATTATTCTATTATCTTATTTTTGTTGAAAATTCATCATTCTATACATGTATTATTCATTTTTGGAAATTGGAACTTCTTATCATTATTTATAATAAGTATGCAACAACAATAAAATTTGAAATGCAATATTTGTTGCTTATCTCTTAATACAATAGTTTATTAAAATTCTATTCGAATAAAGACTACTTTTTACATGTAGCTATACTGTTTAACTTTCCAGTTACGTTGTTTTACAACGTGAAGTAAAAATTTTGTAATTATATTATTTTTTCCGTACAGACACAGCATATTAAGACATACAATAAATACATATAACAATAATAACACATTAGCCATTCTCCAAAAGAGAAATTTTTGTTCTGCTATTTTTTTAACTATTATATTAGATTTATTCTAATGAAATGTATACTAAATACTGAAAGTACGGATATTCTACGTTCAAAGAAAATAATGAATATTAAATTTTCTCTACAGTATACATCTCAGAAAATTTAATATTCAATGACCCACATATGAACAGTACCATTTTATATGTATAAAATATACTGCATTATATAATAAATGTATTAATTTGTGTAATATGTTATTATTGTTTAATCACAATCAATGCAATGTTCTTAAATTTTCATATAATTGAATGACTTACCATTCTCGATGTATGAAGCAACAAATCATATCCGTAAAAAGTACATATATTCAAATTTATGGAGTAATCACATTCGATCCATAATCACAATTCATATCATACACTATAAAACATAAAACAAAAATTACATTAGTAAGTATAGCCACAGTTCATCTTATCTAGAAAATGACACAAAATGAAATAAAAATTTAATAATAAAATACATATTGTAGTTATACTACTTGTTTGAAACTGATAATAATTTTCATTGCTATAACACTGCATTCTATTGGCCAAGAGTACAAACTGTATATTATAAGATTTTATATCACATGTCTGCAATACCGACTTCAAAAAATATAATTGATTTTTTTACGCCCTCTACGCTTAAGAACGGTGGCTTTACGAATTATATACTACTCAACGACTCAACCACTAAAGTCGGTAAAGTTAATAAATTCGAAATTTATTATAGTTCAGGAAGACCAAAGATCAAGGCTGGCTAGTTCAAGAGTTAGTCCAAGGGTCAGATCAATAAATATAAAAGAATTTATTTTAATGAAATAAATTTTTCGATGATGGAAATTACAAGATTAATTAAACAAAAAATTTTTTATGAGAAATTGAAACTTTCTATCAAATAACACCTATTGTTAATAACAACCAAATTATTAATATTTATAATTGCTAAATAATGTTCCCTATTCAGCAAAATTTTATACTTCCCGCAACGTTTATTTATGTGTTATATTTTTAATAAAAATACTTGTTGGCTATCAAATATTGTATTGTTCGTAAAGCTATTTCGTTGTATAGAAATAACTTTATTTCAGATATTTGGAATGATAATTATAACAGATATTTGAAAATGATTTAGTGAGGAACACCGTTGCGATTGAAATATGAAATTTTATATTCGTAATTGATAAAACAATAACTTTTATATATAAATTTTGAAAGAATGAAGCATAATATATCATTAGGTATACCTATATTCTCCTGTCCACAGTTTTTACTAACTTTTTCTTGAAAAAATGAGGAGTAAACGTGAATCACAGGCACCCTCCAAGACGCTTTGCTTTATAACGATATCTCGCAAATCTTGCTTGCGATTCTCGAATGTAATTCCTGCGCACGCATCGATTATCGATTCGAACAAGCAAAGCGCGAAATTTAAATTTTAATCATTCGTTAGAATAAAAGCATAAAAACACTTTCTATAATAAAAATACAACTATAACATATAATTTACTGACTTCCTTATTGCTATTTAATATTGAAAAAATAATATACTATCTATCTGTTATTTCATTTATACTTACACGATTACTGTAGCTTCATTATTAGCACATACTGTTTATTATGCATGCACTTCTATCGTCTATTGTGATTCAATTCTTTTTTTGTTTTCATTATTCAAAATTATGACGAATGAAGAAACAGTATGGCAAGAATTATCAGAAATTCCTGCTGACCCTCCAGAAACGAGAGATAAATGCACGCAGTGCAAGTAGGTGTAGAAGTATTATTAGGTTATGTCTGAATAATTCCATATGAAATAAACACTTTATTTGCTTGAGGTTTATAAAATACAATTTCTACATGCCTTAAAATAAAAATGTATTGCATGAATTATTATACATTTATAGAAGACCGGTGCCAGTATGTTGGTGTCCAGGGTTGCCGAAACACCCTCTACATCCTGCATCAAGAATAATAATTTTACAGCATCCAGCTGAAGTGAAACGTTGTTTGCGAACAGCACCAATGCTTGCACTAGGTCTTGAGCCTGGGAAATGTGTAATTTTTAGGTAATTAAATGATGAAATATCAAAAGCTAATGCTGTGGTCAAAGTAGTCTTAATATGTGTCTCTTTTCAGGGGAAAGAAATTTCCATTATCCAAACACGAAGGGCTAACAGAAGTTTTAAGTGATAAAAACACTATATTGCTGTATCCATCACCTGATGCTATAGCGCTTGATGAGCTAACTCCTGTTGGTGTTAATGGACAGAAACCATATAATCTCATCCTATTGGATGGAACTTGGCCACAAGCAAAGGTAATATCCATGATATTCCAATGTAAAAAGTAAAATTAAAGAAAAGACTATCCCTTGTAGGCAATATATCATTCAAGTCCAGCCTTATGTCTTTTACAAGCATGCAAACTAGTTGGTGTTCCAACAAGTGAATATGTTATTAGAACTCAACCAACTGAAGGTTGCTTATCTACACTTGAAACTGGTGCTTTTGCACTTTCCATCTTGGAGGGTGATCCAACATTGAAAGACAAAATGCTTGGACCGTTACATTATCTTTGCAGGCAAGTGCTTAGTATTAGAATATGAAAATATTATCTTTAGAATTAATATCTATGATAACTTTAGGTTTCAGTTAGAAAATGGTGCTGCAACTCATCAAAGTAAAGAATTTCTTATCAAACAGAAAGCTTATCCAAAACTTATAGGACGAAGACTAGCTAAGCAATTACGTATGTTACCTGATGAATCTATATAATATTTCCTGTTTGAAAGTTCAAAGTAACAAACAGAATATGAGTATTAGTTAATTGCAGGTTCATTTTATAATAAATGTTTAATTTTGATAAATATGTATAATGTTTCGTAAAAAGAAACAAACTTGATAAACAAGTGAGGTGGTTAATTTAAATACACATATTTTTATACATATTGCATTATATTATTTCATAGTTTTTTTATAAGAAAATCAAATTTCATATTTCCATGCTGAGGTACAAACTTAAACGAACATGAAAGAATGCTTTGTTGTGTAACAGTTTTTATGTCTCTAAATAAATGTACACCTTGTCTTGTAAACGGGTCCCATGATATCCGTTTTCCGGGTTGTATTTCCGTTATAGGTCCTGATGATACCGTAATCTCAGAATCTAAATGCCAATCGACCCATAATGCCACACCATTACACGATCCACATCTGAATTAAAAGGAGATATATTAATAAAAATTATTATGTATAATGTCACTTTTAAAGAGTATTTGAAACTCTTACTCTAAAATAGGAATAGTATTTGTGAGATTTATATTTGGATACTCTTTCACGTTTTGTGTTAAGTCAAATTCTTTAATAACAAAAGGTAAACTTAAAGCTTTTGCAGGATATTCCCATAATGGTTGGGCTTCTATTGGACTATCACTCTTTTCACTTGATGCCTGTAAAATATATAAAACCTTAATTTGTCTCATTTGCATTTAATATGTATTAGCTAACCTGAACGAGTTTATCGAAAATAGATAAGTCGAAACCCTCGCAGATACCAAGCGGTGCTCGTATCTTGTGTAGATCTTTAAATTCAACTACAACACCCATTATTGTTGCAGCAATTGGAATTCTCTGTACTTGAGACGAATATTTTGAAATAAGATACCAGAAGTAAAGGTTTTCCCACGGAACAATCGAAGTAACAAAGTACGGTTCGCCAAAAATTAAATTAATCATATTTTCTGGAGGCAGATCATCCATTGATTGAATGACTTCTATTCTTTCTGACAGATTATTTGCTTCTATAAACATTTCTGTACTTTTTCTCGACAGAAAATTTGTTTCCAAAATAAATATTTTTTTCGCGCCTAACTTTGAAGCCACAAGGCTTAACAAACAACCATCTGATAAACATAAACAAACTGTATCTGATGTGATTTTCTTCTCTAGCGCTTTGATATATTTTTCATTTCGTGTCTGTTCATTTAATTGCCCTATACGAGTTCTACAGTAAGCTACGTGAATACCACAACTGCAGACTGGTCTCTCACAATCTGGAACATCATAGCTGGAAATAAAAAATTATATCAGAATATCGACATAGTTAAATGAGTAATGTATTTAATACACATGTTCAACATCAACATACATTGTTTCATTTATCAATTGGAACCACAGGGAATATTCATCATGATATCCAACCAAACTAACTTCTTTGTCAACATTAACTGATGTTTCTATTGGTAAATAATAAATAGCTTGCATCCAGTGATCTCTCCAAGGTATTAAGTCTGCTATCTCTGTAAGACTTAAGCCTTTTTCTTGTAACTTTTTTGTATCAGGATGTTCCCAAACTGGTGCACAACTTAACAGAACCTATACAAAAACTATTTAGAAATAAACTTAGAGTATTCTTTCATGTTTAATCATTACCTTATTGTCTATATCCATGTTTAAATCCCACCACATAAAAACAGCTTGTGCAATACCACTTGATATTGGCTTTACATGCAAGCATATCTTTTCATCATATAGCAGAGGTGTTTTGCCAGATAAATCGAACCTAAAATATTTATTTTAGTATTCCCATAGTCTTTTAAAATTACTATAATTTCTAATATACATTTACCTAAAAATAGGTTGTGGTGGTAGTAAAGGCTTAAATGCATTATAAGGAAATTGAGTTAATTGTATATCATGTACTGCAGCTGCTCCGTAACAAGACATTACAGAGTGTGGTGTTTGTAGCATACATTCATTTTTATACTGAATTGGTTGTATTGTGTTCCAAGCATTTACAGCAGAACTTTCAACAACTTGTACCCAAACTGTAGCACTATGTGGGACTACTATACTATTTTCCTATAAAAAGATATGTTAATTTCTGTTTGGATAAGAATATATTATTTGAAAATACAATATTAGTACTTCAAGAAGATGTTCATGAGCATGGCGGAATGTAGATAGAGCTCCTTCTCCAATAAGTTCAGTGTCAAATACTTCAGTTACTAAAATATTTGCTTTTTTAATCATATCACCATTCTTTCCAACAGTCATTCTTGTGGAACGTTTATGTATTAGTCTGATCTTATCCTCAAAACCATTCTCTTGTATTATTCTAATAGCACATTTAGCCATTGGTGTAAATGCCTAATAAATAATCTTTAGGTTTCTCATTTGTAAACATATAGTCTCTAAGTTTATAAATATGTTTATAATAGCTTCCATGAAATATATTATTCACCTCGCATGCTGTTATACTATCTGCTCCACATTTAGCAGCCATCATCGACAATAAACCTGTACCGGTACCTATATCAAGTACATTAGCTTCTTCTCCAATTTTGTGTTTTCTATCAATTGCAGTTTTAAGAGCAATATAATACTTCTGATTCTACAATTACAGTGAAACTTCTCTTATTTTTGGAAAAACTGATAAAATGGAAAATAATTAAAAATACAATTTAATGTACTAACTCTTTCATGATCATGCAGCATATCAGCGAATGCTGATCTAGCAACCTCTTGATGATAATCATAGTTTTCATCTTTTTCCTCCCAAGAAACAGTTCCAGTTAAAGGATTCAAACATTGAGTAAAA
Source organism: Calliopsis andreniformis (assembly GCF_051401765.1). Lineage (NCBI taxonomy): Eukaryota > Metazoa > Arthropoda > Insecta > Hymenoptera > Andrenidae > Calliopsis > Calliopsis andreniformis. Next base: position 8,968,860 of record NC_135063.1, read on the forward strand.
ATACTCATTCTTCGAGTAAAAGTTAGATGATTTAAAAAAAACCTAAGCATATACTTTAAACAAGTTTATTAAGTTATAGAAACTTAATATCTATTACTTAAATAACAAAGAAACACATGTATGAAATAAGTAGATATGGAATACTTAGAAATTGATTTACCAATAACTTTATTTAAATAAAATATAAATTAAACAATAGGAAATAGAACTTTATTTTGTTTTCGAATTACGACAAATGTAAACCAGAGGAGGATGTAGCACGTGTAATTGTTATGGCATATTATGAGTACATAGATGGACTTTTCAGAAAATAATTCATTGTATTAACACAATAGACATATAAATGTATTACAGAAAAAAGTTAAAAGTAACTTTTTTCAACGAGTTATATTATCATTTATTTATCACGTCAAATAATATATAATAATTTGTAACACTTATGGAAATATTGTAACTATCTAGTGATAACACCTCAGGGTTACACCCTAAAATTCAAGGGATTAAATCACATGAATATTTGTTAAATAGATATTTAACTACTTTTTTAAATTTAGAATAAAAGTGAGTAAAAAAGTGAAATCAAGAATTGTTTTATTCCCAAATTACAAATTATTTGCATAAATTTAATTCTTACAAATCTCTAAAGGTATATACATTTTTTTCATGTTGGTATGCCTAGCAGCGCCCTCAATCGGTGGAGTTGCGAAACATTCAAATTAGTACGAAGATGCTGTACTATTCGTAATTACAATTAAAATTGGAAACGAAAGGTAAATCAGTTCTATATTATACAATTATCACTTCTGTAGCCAAAGTATTTCTAGACTATTCATTTTATCTATAAATTGCACGATACATTGAAAATCTAGACCAAGTAAATTGAAATATGCACAATTGGTTTAAGAGAATTGGTTAAAAGAGGAATTCTAAATAGTTTAGTCAGTCGACCGTGAATTTGTACATTTGTTTATCGATTCTGTGTTCATTTGGCCTGTCTTCGTTAATACATATTAAAATGATACCAAATATAGTTTTTATATGCTGGTATTTTCTTGAGTACACATTCTTGTGGACAGCATATTTCTCTTATTATCTAGTACGTTCTCTGTCGCCATCTAGAAATCATTTCGTTAATCTGTTAAACTGAACAACGACAGGAACATCATTTGTTTAGTGGTAGTTGAAGTGTTCGGACGCTTTGCAAACTGCAAAGATTAAGACGTATGTAATTTACGTATTAAATCTCTTTTAATCAATATTATTACTTTCATTTGCTTTGCATTAATAATTCTATCAAGTATTAATACAATTCTGATTAGAAATTTGCTAAACATTAAGAACTATCATTTTCTACAATATATTTAAAAATAAATTGTTGGTTAGTCGCGACAAATTTATAATTATCGGAATTTATTTGTTTCTAAATTAAATTTCTTTTTTGTTTAGATTATAAATTGAAACTAAAGCCACAAGAATTAGCGCCAAAGTGAAACCGACGCCATGACACATGACGATCGCTTCAAACGAATTTTCGCAGAGAATTTGAATTCAAGGAAACCTAGAAATGGTAAGTTTTACGCATATAGATAATTGATTGTATTTCTATTGTTTTTCATTGTGTTTTTATTGAAAATGTATTGACCCTAAACATCAATACGAGTTTAGAATGGATAGAATTAAAGTTCCATCGTTCTCTCTTTACAAAAATCTTAAACTAATAAGCCAAAGACATGAATGGAAAATAAGTGTAGGAATTAAAAGAATTAATTGGATTCATTTTCTTTTGATATCTTCATTCGATGGTTATCTAAAACATATGAGGTTATAGAACAATTAGATATTAAACCATAAACGATAATAAAGAAGGGCTAATTATCATTAGGGATAGAGTGAAGCAGGATACATAAAAATAGGGGGAAGAGGGGGAGGGTATACACAAAATGAGGGAAATATAAAAAAAAGGCAAGATACATGTATAATAGGGGCAACAAAAAAAGTAAATTGAAAATTTGAGCAAAAACTTAGCGGTGAACCTGGATGACCAGTGGTCATCTACCTGCTGCCCACTGGTCAGGGCAGGAGGGAGAGAGAGGAGGGAAGGGGTCAGATGTCCAGGGTGGTCCTGGGCCCAGGGGTCCCTCAGGTGGATCCCGAGGAGGGTCCGCACCTGCCTGAGGACCCGCGGTGAGTGAGACACTCGTGCTCCTGCAGGGGTATTTATACTCTCCCAGGGAAAATGGGGAACCAATTAAAGAGGTTCTTCAAGTGGTAGGAATTTCGAGATTGAGACTAATATCCTTTATCTATGCGATTAGATATGTAATGATGGTTACAATCTGTTATATATGTTCGGAAATATTAAATCAATCATACAATTTTAATGTTTTTCATTTATCATAAAAACTATTTTTGGTGGTTGAGACGAGTAAGAAACAGCGACCATCTATACTCTAAATTCTAGAGAAATAATTATAATAGAAAAGTGCATTTCTCAATTAAAGTTTCTAATGAAAAAAGTTATTAAAATAGACAAGGCTTAAATAATAACTCATCCATGTTCACGCACGGTATTTATTTTAACATTCAACTGACAACAATATATATATGTACAGTTTTACGTATACGTAATATCAGTGTATATATACTCATTGTATTTATATATTTATATATTTATATAATTGTAACATTAGCTACCGTTCGCCCCTCACTGTATCTTACTTATTATTGCGCAAGCTACGTCGACGTTGGCTATCTCTGGTACGATGTATCGTTAATAAAATTTTAATAACGCGATTCATCACTGAAAACTAACTTTACACCCTCTACACTCGTCGTGTCTTGTCGAATGTACAACCTTCTTGTGTCACGCTTTCAATTGCATTTTGAATTATTGGATGGACACGCGACACTTCGTACATACTTATCAACAATCGAACCCATTAAAAATAATATAATATTAATAAAATTAACGAATAAAATATAATGAAGTTGGAACTTACAAAGTTATAAGTTACTGACACTTCGTTAACTATTTCTTTTCACTTCAATTGATATATCAATATGTGAAATAATGTTGATTGTTTAAGCTAGGTTTGGGACCATTTAATTAATTTAATATTTCAATATTACATAGGTATTCAAATAAATATAACGAACAAATTTATATATTTGAACTCCATTGCCGAATTACACGTTATGTTTATTAATTATATTATTTATAATTATATACCTATGTTTTTACAATATAACTGAATACAGGTCAAATGAACAATTAGTCCCAACCTTTGTATAAACATCGATTGAGCACGAAAGAATTATAAATTAGATGATTTAGCGTATGAAATGTATATAATGCGCTACTTCGACAAATTCTTAAATTTTGAGCAAAAAGAACACGAACAATGTACCATACTTTGCATTCTTATTTAAAGTAATGAATCTAATAACACACTTCTTGCCACAGTGGAATTAAAAATTTGTAATAGTTCATTGGAAAAACAAAATTGAAGCTCAATATCTAGTAGTTGCAAGTTTTCATTATTACATTGATCAAAAAATTCAAAACTCTTTATCATATTAATTTTTAATTGAACTTCTTATGTATTGTTCATGATTTCCATAACTATCTTTCATGACTAACGAGCCCCTTGTTTGGTTCTATCTGTATAATACTTAATAGAAAAATTCAGTAACATTTTTCAATAAACTTAATATTTCTTTCACTATGTGGCACAGAGTTTGTTACCAATATTTATTTCGATCATATATTACCTTCTTCAAATTAATCATGTTGACTCCAATTTAATACTTTTCCATTGTTGGAATCATTTTTGTTGTTTATATCAACAAGCATTAATACTAGACGTTACGTACAAATTAATGTCAAATTATTAAAAATCGCAGTAAAAATAAAATCGAGCAATCGTAGCATACTGTATACACTAACGCAGCCACTCATGGCTCGAATTTCCAATTATTTATGCGAAAAAGAAAATTCACTCGAATGGATTATTGTCTGATGCATTTATGCACGTTTCGCATGAGCGTACGAAACACATGATGAAAGAAAAATTTGTACTATTCATTGCAAGAGAGATTCTTCATGTTTCACGAACAGGCTTCCGCCCCTCGCTGTTATTGTCGGTTTACAGTTTAAAAGACACTTCTCAACAGTTATTTACAGCTCCGCTACATTATACTTATACATAACCATAATATGCGAGTATAAGTAAATCACTAATCGCTCGGGAGCAACATAATTAATTCTAGGGCAATCGTTAAGTCGATAAGAGGATCTTATAACAAGTATCATATATACTATCAACGACTGTTTATGCTATATGTATATTATAGTATATATTAATTCTGTATTAAATCACTCTTATGTTATCATAGTTTAGCACCTTCTTGATAAACGAAACCGATCTATGTGAACGAATAGAGTGAACAAGTAGAATCTGTGACTATACTTTACTGAAGACAAAGACAAACTTATTTTTACTGACGTTGCTAGATCTAGCCTTGATGTTGTACATACGTGAGTTCTATCGTTCCTTCTCGTCCATTTTTCACTTAAAGTTCCGTGGAAGTATGAAAGGTTCGTAATTCGTTAGAAAGAAGTGAGACCATACCCAAAAGCGCGCATACAAAATAGAGAGCTCCGAAGTAGAAATAGACGCCCATTACATTGCATCTCGCTACTGCTCTAGTCTCTGTTTATTAGACGATTCGATTTATCGAAGGAATAGGATCACGCGTTCATCCTTCGTGTCGAGTACCCAATTTCAACGATAGTTAATCGAAATTCCTATGCTTACAAGTTTTTATTGTCTGTTTTAATTTTTTCCTTTTTTTAAATAGACGCACGTCAAACAATCTCCATTGTTTTTTCCTTTTTCTTTTACACCAATCCCTTCGCAGTGTAAAATTTCTCTAAAATATACCCTATCTTACGCAAGTTATAACTTAACATATAAAGTGTTAAACATTAATGTACAATTAAGATCTCAGAATAGGAGAAAATGAAATATCGTTCTATTCCTTCGATCGACATGCACCAACCATCGAGTTCGTAGGCCTCTGTGAATGTGCAAATAGTGCAGTGCAAAACGTTCACCTTATTGTCGAATTAATTTCAATTTGCGTTTATTGTCTTGCGATTTCCCGCCCTCGAGTCTTAAGAATTTTTTTATTGTCCTTATACGTTAGGGTGCTCGCCCGAAGTCGTACGAGTCGCACGTTAAAATTGCAAATAAACGGAAGTCTGATATATCGTTTTGATATGCGTTCGTACCATTCCCCGTTTTCGCTCATATTTATTCTATTTTTAATTTAATAAAACTATGGGGCTGGTTAATGGTCATGTTCAGATCATATTGTTTTATAAATTTCGTAATTATCGATAAAATAATAAATTTAAAAATAGTATGAGTACTCTAATTTTTCTCAGTATAACAAATATTCAAAGTTAATCAATCTGATATTAATTATCTAGGATTTACTGTAAACTGTAATCAATAAATGACTTTTTTAAAAGATCTGCATTAGAACTTAATCATTCAAACAATTTTGTAGAAATTTTACAAAATGAATAAATTTTTTTAAAGAAATTAATAATATTATAAAGTCTGTATGTGACCATTAGCCCATTCTATGCCACGCCTGCTGATCAATTCTCTCCATTTTTCAAACACACCGTTCTCATTAAAAACAAAGCCCCTAAATTCGACAAGAAGATATGTAAATTTCGATAAAACAATCGATATTGGAAATGTATCCATATATCGTGAAACATTACAGATGGCTAAGTTTAATCAGGGACATTGATATGACATAATCACAATCGCTTCGTTTCACTCTCTGCTATGTATCTCTTAAAAATTTTGTACACGACTTTGTACTAATTCGTAAAAGCTATAAGATTTACGAGAATTAATCAGCAAACGAAATTAAAATAAATGTAACGATATGAAAACGTTCTTTTTATGCCCATTGGACGGCTCCTACTCTAATTTTACACTTCGCGTTATTTACGATCGCTAAGCAGTAAACGTATCATGTTTCTAATTTCACGGTTATCCTAAATTTATTTTCTTAATTATTTGCGATTTGTCACGAAGTTTCAAATTGAATTTCCCGAATACGTATTGCAAATGCTATGATGACGTGTTATATAATTTTTACATATATGATACATCTCTTAAATGACTTTGAATATTATGATATAATTTACAAAACACTGTTGAGCAGTAATACTGATTGTTTTTGTATTTTTTGCAATTGCTTGTTGCTGAATATTGTTTCTTAAATATTTCCTTTTTTGTTTATTGCTTTCCAATTCCTTTGTGTTGTCATAAATGGAGAAAAATATAAAGCTCAATCGATGGAACGTCATATCAGTGCAACAAATTTATAACGAAGAGAAAATTGAACTGATGTGATCCTTGAAATCCAAGACATCTGAGATGTATCCTATACAATATATTTTTGTAAGCGAAGAAACTGCAAGTTTAAATCGAAAATACAAACTCCGTAAATTCACGTACATATGTAGATAGAACTTACAGTCTCTTATTTATTTCTATCCAATTTGCTTGATTCTTCGCGTCTTCTTGGAAGTTTTTTATTTATTGAAAATGTCTGCGAATGTTTAACGCTTCCTACTTACCTTCTGAGTTAATATTGACATATATGCGCATCGTCAAATGGTTCAGAGACTCGAAAAACAGCAGTGAGATACGGTCAAGAATCGAAAGGAACGATTTCCCTGAACTACCCTTGCCATTCCTGTTTCAATTTAAATTCGTTCTGTCTTCGTTATCCAATAATTCGTTTAGAAAGAAATTGTTTCACAAACATTACGATGTAAACGTCACCCGAATAATTGACACGATATATCTTCTATACGTTCTATAAAAGTAAGGATGGAAAAAATGTCAAGTATCGGCTTGAAAGTGCAATAAAAAATGGGTCGCGTGAGACCTAGTTGCATTTAAATTAAGCGCTAACACTTGAAATACTTGTGTCAGGTAAAAAAATGCAGTTTTTCGGTCTATGAACCATTTAAACACATATTATTCAAATATGAACGATGACACCCATTCCTAGGTGAGGTCCTCATCGTCGTCACTAGGACCCCCAGTTGGGCAGCAAAGCCCCTCTGATCCATCACTTCTTATGCAGAATAACAGTGTTTCGGCGGGCGTCACTTCGTGTGGCATGATTCCATGACATTCCTTCAAATCAGCCGCTGGGAACCAGGCTTTCTCGTTATCTTCGATTATGAGTATTCCGAAAAGTCTGAAGGAAGGAATCAATAACAGAAAAATTAAAACATTTTTGAAATTAGTAATAACTGTTTCTAATACTGAAGGAAATCAATTTAAACTTGACTAGTCTGAACTTAAAATCAGCTCAAAGTAAAAAAGTCCTACCTGCATATGGCAACAGTAGGAATCCAAAGAACAGACGCGAGAATGAGAACACCAATGAGGACCAAGGCCCACACAGGCCACTCGTGCTTTTCCGTGACACCTTTGCTGGCAACCCAAGCTGGATATCCGCTCCCATCGACGATGATCTCCACGATGGAGGCAATTAGAATACTCAGCATAGCCATTGGGCTGAGGTATTTCCAACAGATTAGCCAATAGAGGCCTGGACGGTTGCCAGTCATCAATTCGATATCGTCGGCAAATCTGAGAACAATACCAGACAGGCTTCAGATAATCTCGAAACTAATAGGAATGGTCGTCACAAATGGATTTGCATACCTTTTTAGACCGTATACGTATGACACCGCGATGCATTCGAAGAAGGCAATAATCAGGAGAGGAAAATTGCCGCTGAAGTTATCGAACAAAACGAAGACGTAGCTACCAGCACCGTGGGCGAAGGCCATAGATATACAGCAACAAACCAAACAGATACCACCTAATATGTGGATAGAATCAAGATATGAAATATATGTGGATCTTGGTGTAAGATGGTAGATTAAAGTGGGATTTTACTGTTTATGAATTACAAATAATTGTAATAATAATGTCTTTGAGTCTCACTGATCTGCCATTCCTACCTGTAAGAATTTCCTTCCGCAAATTTGGAAACAGTTTCATATCCACGATACTCGTGACGACCCCTTCAAGAGTGCCAAACTGGGAGTCAATGCCTAATGTGAATAACATGAGGAAGAATAACACGGACCAGAATTGGGCGCCAGGGAACTGATTTATTGCTTCAGTAAAGATGATGAATGCTAAACCCGTGCCTGAAGCTGACTGTAATGATAAATAAAAATAACAGAAGTAAATAATAGTTGAGAAAGAAGGTCCTGCATATCACAAAATATGCAATTTACATTATCCAATTCCTTTTCAAGATCGCATTCAGGTAGTTCTGGCATAACTAAATTGTCTAGCGTTCCATTCCCCGAGGTGACATTCAAAAGTGTACCACTGATTGGTATCTCATCTGGTATTTTATCTACATTCCCAAAAATGTTTATAAGAGTCGTGTTCCTTTCCGCTAGACAGTGTTCGTAGACCATGGTAGCCTTAAATCCTGTGAATTATATATATGAGTATGTACACTATTTTTAGTGTTGCAAAATGAATGATGAAGAAAAGGAATAATTACCAATGATAGAAAACACGACGATTCCCGCAAACATCGATGTAAAACAGTTTGTTAGGCTGACCATAATGGCGTCTCGGTAACAATTATTGTTCACTGGGTTGTACGACGAGAATGCTATCAATCCACCGAATGCCAAGCCAAGGGAAAAGAATATCTGCGTACCAGCTTCTAACCATACCACTGGGTCCATTATTTTCCACCACTAAAGGAATTGAGTTATTAATGTAAAGACTGATAGAGTAAATCTTACGAGAGCAGATTTGGTGATAAGGCATAAAAAATGGTGATTCTCTATGAAAAATTAAATGGTGTTTTATTTTTGAGAAAATTAATTCTGTATTAATTTTGATACAGTCTTAAGTACTTGTTGAATATACACAGGTTATTGGAAAGGAGTACTTCTACTTTGAAGTAGATAAAGTCAGTGGTCAGACTTACCCTGCGTACTTCTCGACCACTTAAAATTGTACTTCAGTGCAGTCGTGCTTGGTCCAAATTGAAATTTAACTTTCTCGAAAATGGAGTACAATTTAAAAAAATATTATTGCATATTTTTTATTTATTTTTTCATAAAATCATCACTTGTACAACTAATTTTAGAATACTGTGTATATTTGATGGTATCATGTGTAAGAATTTGAAATCTTATGCAAACTGTACATATATATATTACCTTTGGAGTGAAAAGATGGCGAAGACCGTCAGACATTCCTGTTAAAGTGACACCACGAAAAAAGAAAATGATCAGAACGATGTATGGAAATGTGGCAGTCACGTACACGACCTATAAAGGAGAATTCATTTTATAAAGTTGCTTGAACTGGCAATTCAACTTTGTATAATTCCCTATTGTGGAATCATGCAATCGACATTGAATACTTTAAAAGAATACCTTCCCTGAAGACGCAATTCCCTTGATCATGCACATGTAGACAAGGATCCAAGCGACCACCAGTGCTAAAGCGATTTTCCAGTTGAACACTTCCGGACTGTTGATATCGTCAGAGATTATCAAAGTTGTACGATACCAAAAGTATTGGGTAGGACTGCTAATCTGAAGAATAAATGCTGCTCATAATTTAAGTATTTTAATTATTTTCAATTTCAAAAGAAACTGAGAATTTGTAACGTAACCAGAGCCGAGAATAACCAAACTGGGCCAGAATGCACATAGGCAGTGGGAGGGGTTGAACTCTTTGGGGAGTTGAGGTTTTTAGAAGAATAGCGAAGGGAACACGTTTGAGAACCAGTACTTAATGCACATTAAATTTATTAATCTTACCACACATTCTGGCTCAGGAGCGTACGATCCGTTCTGGAAATATACATTGGGGCACTCTGCCCATGGTAGCTGCGATTGAAAACTCTGCAAATGGATTTTTTTATTAGTGAATCGATGGAATTTTGGTATCTATTTTTGTATTTTTGTATTAGTAATCAGTCAGTTACTTACTTGAACGAAATAAAAGAGGCACCAAGCGATGATAGTGTTGTAATACAGAGCTACGTTAAAGGAAACTACGGCGCTGCTTACTCCAATGCCACCCATATATGGAGAAACCTGTTGTAAAAATGATATATCGCTTGTAACATGTGTACGTAAATTTGTTTTGATATCAACGCAATGCTATTGTATACAATCGTGTGACAGTCACCTGATTCCAAACACCGATAGCACCCTTTCGTAATCTCTGGCCAATTGCCAATTCCAGATAAAATATGGGTATACCCTCGATAGCCAACATTACAAAGTACGGGATTAAAAATGCACCTGTGTTTGAAAACATTAGCAGGTGAGAAACAGTTGACAGATAATTTGACAATTTATGCAAATGCAACAATGAACTATTGTTAAATTGTTTCATTGCTGGGCCATATATTTTGTGAACAGATCAAATTGTAAAATACCTTAGGTTTTATAACATAAGTATTTTAAGTTGCCTATTTGAAGGGACAATTACGTACCTCCACCATTTTTCTGAGCGAGATATGGAAATCTCCACACATTCCCAAGTCCCACGGCATATCCCACGGTTGCTAGTAGAAAAGTTAGCTTACTATCCCAATTTTCTCTTTCATCCTCCCCCGCTTCCGGTCGAAAAATTGTTTTCCCCTCGTTACTTCCGAGTTTGCTACCCCCGCCCCCATTCGTTGGTTTACTCTGCAACGTAGGAAAAGGTCATGCAAAAAATCTGTGAATGAGAGTGAATCTTCAATACTGATCCAATTACAAAACAATATATAGAAGAATAATAAATTGCAGTAAATATAATTCTCAGATCCATTCATTTGGATTTTGAATAATTTTATAGTGAAGTGTCATTTAGAAATTGATTCATTTTTGTAATTAATATGTTCATGTTTACCTTAGTGTTAGGACTGGAGTCTTCAAAGGCTGCGTTAGTGGCCCCGTAATTGGCAGTAGCGATAGTCTTCTTATTGTCCACCACTAATCTTCCTCTCATTTCCTTCATCTCAAGCTTGTCCACGCTTTTTTGGGGCTTTAAGTCGCGCGAACTTTGCCGCCGAACGAGATGCGCCGTGTTCGCCATTCTGCCTTTTTGTCGAGCGACCACGGTTCTCTTCCTTTGCAAAGATCAAACAGAAATACTACACGCGCCTATGGACTCCATCCTAATGAGAACAAAATCATTCCAACCGTGAATATTCATTGTCAGAATATTGCTAGTAGGATGTAGGTACGAATAGCTCTTTGGTAATGTTCGTATAATTAATGATGAAGTAATTACAGATTAATTAAAGAATACTACTGTATTAGATTATCCTTTGAAATATAGTCGTTTTGAAACATAGAGAAATTTCAAATTTATATAATAATTCACATTTAATTAAACTACTTATAATTACAAGTGAAAACTGAACCACAATATGTACTTAATAGCTTCTGTTGTACAATCTTTATTACATATTCATTACTCCTCCAAAAATTTCAAAAGTCAGAGAGCATATATTTTTCTCATTAAATATGAAAAGGTCACACCACCTCATTCTTTTCACGTGCACACTGACATTTGACCTTTTGAATTTACAACAAAAATCGAAAGACAACATTCATTACAGAATTCAGCAATAATTCTAAAGTTTTTAGTTAAAATTTGCAATATCTTAAAATATTCACTCTGCTTTATAACAGATAGATTTTGAGACCACATGTAATGATATTACAGTGTTTCAATAAATCTGTAGAAATATATGTTACCATATAAAACTAAGTCACAAAAATGGAATATACAGATATCGGAATGTTTGAAGTAAACAATAGGTGATGAAGGGATATGTGTATAGTGAGTAGCACGCGATGCCTCCACCCGCTTAAACACTCATACCTCCAAGAAAAGTACTAGGAAGAAATGTCTTTACAATTATACTCGAACCTGCTACCGTCACCCTTTTTTCATCGATAGAACAGCCAAGGAAGAGAGAGAGATGTTTGCCTTTCGGCTTTACTACGGCCCTGACCTCCTACGTGAGAGATCTCATAAGAGCAAATCAAGAATCGTACAATATTCCTCAAGCACAATTGCATCGAAACTCGTTACATCAAAATTATTTGGTCCATAGCATAACGCAGCGACCACTAAATGCTACTTTAACATTTTTCTCTTCTAACCCAAGGTACCAATTTTATGAATAAAAATTAACTCAAAGAACAAACACAAAGCAACGAAAGAAAAAAACAGAATATTTCCATTGGACACTATCTTGTAAAATAAAATCAAATAAACTGTCGACGACAAATCACGAGATATTCGATAACATATTGGGCGGCAATTTTACACGAGTGACATGTACTATAACTACTTTTCCCATTGACGTCACGAGCACATCAATCAAATAGCATTTCTCGTTCCAGAAACATTTTCAACAGCAACTTTTCGAGCAGTGTTCTTCGAACATTTAACGTTCCATTCATTCACCAATTACTTCGAATGTTAGTGAAATTTAAGACAGTTGACAGTGAAGGTACGTGGGAATTCAAATGTGGAAATAGGAATTGTATCGTCACCGCGGGATGGTCGCCTAGAAGAAGAACGGAGGACAAGTCCCGCACAGATTTGCGATCGAATTGACAAAAAGACGATACGTTGTTTAGTCACGATTTATCGTTGCAAGTTCGTAACTGACCTGTTGGGGTGAGACAAAGAAACGCGCGAGGGCCTCCTTATGGTTCGAGGGACAGTTAGCTACTGTGGCACCCTCTACTACGATGGTAACTTTTGAAATCACAATATCCGACGGAATCAATAGCAGGCGCCGGCGCCCCAATGCCTCGGTGTCCTACAGACCGGAATATGCGTGAACCCTTTTTGTCAAGGAAGAGATTGGTCGATGATCGGCGAACCGAGCGCAAAAACATGCCAAATCGAGCCGATACCATCCCGTAGGAATATTTACCCATAAATTAAGGGGTGAAAACACGAGCGACATAAGAGTAGTTTATACCCGAGTGATCGGATTTAATATAATCCAAACAAAATTAATGGCAGTTTCGAAATTTATAGGCACCTATACAGGATGTTTCAGAAGCGTAGGTAGAAATTATAGTAGGTGTTAAAAATCATAAGAGGGGGCAAAACATTTTAATAGATTTGCTAGCTAATTTGGAGACGAACTGCTTTTCAGTGTAAAGTTTACTTTGGAAATTTATGATATCGATTAACTTTTTATTTGTTGTTATTGTTTGTATGCCCACATTTAACATGAATATGTATGAATCGGAAATGAAAGTTGTTGAAATCATAGGAAATGTATATTATACTGAAAATTGAAATAACTAAAGTAAACTGCTATATTGAAACGAAACGTTTCGTTAAATTGTATTTGAATAACTAAATAAGTATAAGAAATTATTGACATTGACACAGAAGTTTTATTAAATTTGTGCCTATGATTTTGAAACAATTTATCCATAATTTTATTATGAAATAATTTATCCATAATTTATAAATTGAGTTTAACTGAAAATATAAAAAATCGTAAATGAAATTACATATTCCATAATTGTATTATTTAAATATGTAAAATTTTATACATATATGTATAATCATATACAAGTTCATTGTGTCACATCAAGTAGAAGCGTTTGACCTTTACGAAAACTAAATCGATAGCAACTAACATATATTCTTACATTCTGTACACAGATGAGAATGTCTAAATATAGCAATAAGTTTGATATAAAAAATTCGGCACTATTAATAAAAAGTTTCTTTCACATATTTACGCTACACAGACTATATCAGAAATTATTCTACGATGCATAGTTGTTTCGGTTAATTATCAGGTATGCGTGCTATGGATAAGCGACAGGAGTAAACTTCTGTGACAGTAATGCAATTCTAGTTAACACAATTTCATGCTGACGCTCGTTATTATTAAGTGGCACACGCACGAACAATCTGACATCGTTTGTATTTGTAAAGGCCAATAAAAGTCATTAAAAAGCTTCCTAAAATTTTCTGTAATCAATTTTAAAACAGTTTCAAATTAAGTGCTGCCTTTTAAAGTTCTGTTCGACAAAATTAAATCTTGATTTTATAGACGGTACATAACGAGTTCTGCCATTTTAATTAAAATTTTTTGCTCAATAATAGCTGATTAGGAACCGTCAATTTATTGGTTCGCACTCGCAGTACAGCACCACTTGTTTATTGCCGTCAGTTGCAGACGAAAGAGGCTTACTTTCCGTTTCAGTAGATAAACCCGCTTTTAGTCAGACAAGTAGAATAACATACCACTTGTGTCAGCTTATATAACGTCTGTACTACTTACAATCTCTATCCTTCCGTGGATGCTAATAATGAAATTTTTTTTATCTTAAGTAGTATGACAATTGCAATTTTCATCGTGACAAAATTTATGCAAAATTAATGCATATGTTCTAGCTTGTAGATTTTAGATTTTTTAATTTATAGGAATTCCTAATTCATGGTAAGTAACTAAGTGAGGAAATTTTAAATTGTAAAACATTTTATTTATATTTTTGTACAAAATTGTTTACTCTTAAAATATTTAATAAATAAACTGTCTCAGCGAATAATCTCTTTAGCCAGGAATTGCGTGAAGCCGAGTATACCTGAAACAAATAATGCAAATTAATTCAAGTTACCAATTAATTAAGATGCTAATTAAGGGAAAGGGCTTACGATCGATCCGAGCTCTCTTGAATCTGTCTTCGACGATAGACTTCGTTAAGTTTTCTATTGTTTCTTCGTTTTTAGGATCCAGTTGCTTTATATTATTGTTGATTTGCAGATATCTAAGTTTTGGGTTAATTAAGATTAAAATATTTCGGAGAATCAAATGAAATAACATTTTATGAAATGATTTGAACGAAAGGATACAATTCATGATAGTAATTTAAACCATCAATAGCCCACTCCAGAAGAAAATTTAGTTTCGGTCTATAAGGAGTTCCATTCACCAATTCCTTCATTGTGTCTTCGTTTAATGATACCTTGCTTCGAGCATCTTCCACTTTCTTCAAACGATTTCTTAGATCCTAATGGAATGCTTTCGTCAGTAACAGTAACAAAAAACAAATTTCGTGAAATTTTTCTCATATATTTTTATAGGTTTTATACATTTTTAGTACCTATCAAATTGAGATCATAAAATTGAAAAAATCAATTCGTTTTCTCTCGAAGCTGATTGGAGGAAGAAATACATATAGGTATACTGATATAGTTTACTGAACTAACAAAGTTTGATGGTGAAATATCGATAAAACTATTTTTATTTACTTGATTAATATTGTGAAACCGTGTTGAAATGTCCAAAAGAAGTACGAGTTCGTTGTTAATGCCCATAAGAATTTTATAGATCAATTTCTCGTACAGTTCGTCCATTTTACAGAGCTCTGCATCATTGATCTCTTTCCTGTAATGTAATGACATCTGGTGGTAGATCAACAAACTACTGATTCGAAACTATTCATCGAGTTGTCAATCTATCAAGCGCAGATGCGGAATATCTAATCTATGACGAACTTTTAAGAAAAGTAGCAAACTCGATACCTTGTAACAAGTCGTAGTTGCTCTGATTGATTTCTTAGAGCGTGTAAGGGTCGTTCGGCTTCTTCAGTTAGTTCCTTCCATTTGTCATCCACTTTCTCCAGCTGTGAGAAATAATTAATCAGAGATTTATGTAGTTCTCTTGCCATGTTCTTATTTATAGGTTATACTAAGTCGACTAATGTAAAACATGTTCTCACATGATGGAGTCTAGAGTGCGCTAGTTGATGCAAATATTGTCTGTAGGCCGTAGGGTTTCAACATACAATAAAACTATTAATAAATTATAATAATTGTAGGTAATAATAATATTCAGTAAAACTTCAGCTCATTCGTTCAGTAATTATACTTATTTTTTTTAAATTGATTATCAAATATCTCCATGTATTATTAATGAAAGAACGGTTCCGGGAAAACATTAGATCTCCCATTAACATGCTCTAATAACAACGATCTCGTTAATAAACACAATTAACGAGCTATGAAATAGATGTTTCTATTTTAATTAAGCAAGATTCATCTATTATCTATGTGGCTTTCACTTTATTCCGGCATATAATACCAACACAATTCGATTGCTTTTATTTGCAATTATTCCTCATAACAAAAAGTAATTAATGATTGCTTATAATACTGCTTACCCGGAAAGGGGAGTCATCTCGTAATTCAAATGAAATATAATTCACACAACTGTCATAGCTATGAGAGAAAGACTCTGCTGATTGTGTAGAGCATTGTTAATACAGTTTACCAGAAACGTTATTGAAGGGTTTAGATTTTTCTTAAAGTGGAAGTCAGAAAAAAATTGATCAAATAAATATGAAAGATATGAAAAAGTAAATTCATAGAAATTTAATTATCATTTTTCTGCAGTTTAAGTTTTGCTTATTTTAAATATTTCTTACGAATTCGTATAAATGTTTGTTACAATTTTTATTCTGGTAAATGGAACTTACAAGTTCTTCATTGTTCTTCCTTGACCTATAAACTTCTTCGATCATTCGAATATAACCACGTCCAAGGTGAAGAACGTTAATTTTTATACCTTCGATACTCTAAGAAAAAAGAAGTGTAATAAAAACTTAGGACTTTAAATCTACGTCTGCAATTGCTTTCCTCAATTAACCGAAATAATTCTCACATAATTAAAAATGCTTCTAAAGAACATTTAATGCTCCGCTTCAAAATTTCGCTACAGATTTACGTAACTCTAAAATTATACATTTTTCAAAGTGTACATATTTAAAAAAAATATAGTTAGATAGATATTTGATTAAATTATAAATGTACTTATCCCTTTGAAAATTTAGTATCATCATAGATTTCAACCTGAAACATTTCAGTGAAATATTGTTTCATACAGACAAGCGATTGCAGCAGCATATTTCCTGCGTTAAATTCAAAGCAACCCGATTACACTTTAATTTCCGATAGCACTTCGTATTGTCACTTTCTAGAAGTAGTTTTCCGAGTTCATCCAAATTCGCATTAGAATTCATTCAACTCTTCAAAATTCCTCTCCTATTAATTGATCAGAAGATTTAAAATTCATATTAAACCCAAAGTATCAATTTCACCCCTCTCTGTATCTTTATTGCAACTTAAACATAGATAAAAGACTCACTCACACAAAGTCCCAAATATGCACATACATATTTCTAATCCTTCTTCCACAATTTCACGCCCTTACGTTACATTATGTAACAATAAACACAGAGGACAATATCATACATTACATTTATTAAAACTTTTAAGATACACTTTACTTAAGATTACTTAAACTTAATCAAAAGCATAGAATCTACAATTCCTCCTAATTCAAATCCAAAAAAGAAACACATCAAATACTCGCTTATTAATACATATCGAAGAGCCACCAAGGGGGTGCCAGCGTGGACGCAGACGCCCCTGGCGTTCTCTGATCGTTTGGTCTCGGCCTCGCAGGGGCAGTCTGTCGAAAAGAGTCGAACGCGCTTTCGCCGAGGTAGCGCAGTGCGCGCGCATCGGACAGTATCCCCCGTGCGTTCGGTAGGGTTCGGTAACGTTCGTGGAACGATTTGGCCGGTTCGTTCGGTCGAACCGAACGAGCGCGAGTGCACAGTAGAGTGTCGACCGACAACCCCTTCGCGCGCGATCATGTCTCGCCGCGACTAGTCGTCTCTCCCCTTTCTCTTCCTCGTTGTTTTTTTTCCCCTCCGTTTACACAGCACCGACCCCGGGCGGTCAGGCTTCTCCATTATTTGGGCAACCCCACGCACCTGTCCCAACCGCGTATCGACGTTCCGCGGGCAAGAACGGTGTGCGAGACGTCGTGCCGCGTCTCAGTCGCGTCGTCGCCTCTCTCGTCTTCATTTTTTCCGCACGTTCCCCCTTTGTCCGTCCCCGCTTCTGACGGGAGGGAAACATGGATGAGGTGAACGGGAAGATGCGGAGCAAGCACGAGGACGTCGACGCCGCGTCCCTCGGCGCTGACATCCTGAACCCGTTCGTCCATCGTCTGGAGCTCGACACAACCTACGACAAACTCAAGGTCAGTAGCTCGACGAATCTTACCGCACACGGAAATCCTCCCTCGGGATCGATGCTCACGCGGGCCCATCAGTTTTAAGGGTTGACGAGGGCGGGGCGCTGCGCGACGCGCCGCAGCGGGGCGGGGAATTTGATCGAGAGAGAATAGACGACGTTGGCCCCTGTGCTTCCGGCAGGCCCGCATACCGGCAGAGATGAACTTGAGCAGTGGCTTCTCGCTGTAATAATAGAATGGATTTTTCTCTAGTGTACTACTGTGGTTGCGCTTCGACACTGTGGCTTGTAGACTTTTATTCGAGGGACCAGGTTTCTTCGTTCGACACTTGGCTAAGGTGATTGGGGTTTCTTTTACTGTGCTACCCTTGGCAAAGAGTCTTAGATTAAACCCAACAATATGAAGTTATTTCAGAATATTGTAATTTTTGAAATGTAAAATGCTATCGTGGGAGTATAAAACATAGAGGAATATTAAAGGGATTTGGTGAGGTAGTATCCTATCTTCAAGAACTACGATATTTTTAACTAACTTTGTGTTGCTGCTTTTGATCGAAAACTTTTTGCCAGGGGTAGTACTTAAACCAGATTCACTGTGTTTTAATTATTGACTCTTTCTGGAGAGATATCTACATAATGAACTTGGGCTTTCGACGTAACATCAATAATATAAATAATCTATGAATCATTTCATATGATAAGGATACAACGTGGGTCAGGTTGGGTCCACCTTTGCTGATAGATTATTAAGTAACTGAAATTTTGTGTGAGTTTAATAACTCGTATGTGACTGTACACGATACAATGTCAAAACTTGTTTACTATTAGGACTGTTAGATGCGTTACTGGACAATTTCGTGGGAGAAGTATCACAAGATTTAAAAAGTTATGAGGAAAAATTATTTCAGCACTTCGGGGAATAAAAATCTAGGATTTGTTGCAAACACTATGCCATAATTTAGTTTGTAGACTAGAATTATACTTATGGAAAAGTGTCTAATGTTTTGATTAATATCTAAACTAAAAATCGTAGATTAAGCTAACAAACTTATAATTTGAAATTTTTTCGAGCTTAAAGAAATTTGTCATTTTATTACGTAGAAGCTGTGATTAAGTATTACGTTTTATATCAGGTTTTCGACTGCGTAGATCCAGTTAGGACCCCTACTTAGGGATGCAGTTTACAACTCCTCTATATCTCCTTGAACAACAGTAAATCATTGTACATGTGAATCACTAGAAACTTTGTACATAAATTTTGAAGATAAAATTCTTCTATCTTTTTTCATTTCATTTCTGTTTGATCTGTTTAGTGATCGAATTAAGAGTTTAAGAGGAATCACGTGTCATGAAGAAACTGTTTTCTCAAGCAAGGTTGTTAAAGTTTCATAGAGCAATGCTGTCTATAAGTGGAAGCCCTTACGCGGCTTCGTGTTCGAGGAACTGTAAGAAAGGTTGAGGGAAGTACACTGTTACAAGAAAGAACTACACGCAATCTATTTAACTAAAACTTTAACAATCTTGTATGAGGGAACTATTACTTTGTGACTCGTGAATTTTTTGTCTTCTGTTATATTGCATTTTTGATTATTTAATGAAAATACATACTGTACATCCATAAACAGATTTGTACAAATTTTTATGGAAATTCTGTTTTCGCGTGAACAGAATCGACTGTATAAAATTACCAAATAATTATATAAAAAACACACGAAATCGTTGAATTTGTATTATAGATTGCGAAACAGATGCGTTTGTATTATTTGACGTGCAAACACTGCACACGCTCGACCGCATGGCTCATAAGTGACTAATCAGTGATTTTATCGATCTCGTCTGGCAGCCAAAAGCATTAATAGTTCGTACTGTTCTTCGAGCATATTTATAATGATCATAGTATTGAAACAATTTTGCGTACGTACATAAATATACCTTGTTTCTTATGTACCACATGTGATAATTAATATGCGTGCACATCGCTTGACAATTACATACGCAATAGCGCATCGCTTAAAATAATATTCACACCGGTTATAAAGATAGAAAATTATGGCTTTCTTTATTAGTTATGTCTTTGTTATCTTCCTGTTACGTAAATATGCATTGTTTTAAAAAACTTGATTTTTTCATGCAGTTTTAATACGGCCTCATATATATGAAAGTTACATTCCCAAAAAGATCCTTATGCATATAATAAAATAAAGAAATAAGTAATAATATATAATGAAATCATATATAATCAAAATAATTAAAATAAATTTGTTTAATAACATTCGAATGTAATTCTCAATAAAGCAAGTTAACTTGATAAGCAATGCTTATTTTAAAGCGTTAGTTATTACTTTTGAAAACGTCTATAAAATGTGAAGAACTGTTAGTTTCAATGTGTAATCTCTCAAGTGTAATCAAAAGCAGGCTTGCACATAATTCGCAGTGATTTTAACGGTACTACACGATTTTGTCTACCGTTACAGCTGATGCACGCAATAATCGAAATTGCATCAAGTCACGAAACACGTGTTAAAAAAATTCCACGTAGAATTAATGATACTTATTTAGTTACGCTTAGTTATTCAAACAATTGTGGCAGTAAATGTACAAATAATTTTTCGATGCATAGTGCCAGAGATTACATCATAGTGATCAGTTAATTTACTGTAATAAATAGAACATATTAAAACATGATCAGAAAGAGGATGCTATATAGGTGAAATATTAATTCATAGAAAATTAATACAGTACCAAGTGGTATTATATCCACACTATGAAATATTATTAAATTACTGTTATAATATACTGCTACTCTGTTTCGTAATGTCATTTCACGTATAATTAGCTTATCACGATACAATTTAACTTTGTAGATGATCTATAATCTCCACATAGACTATACTCCAATATATTTTCACAATTAAAAATTAAAGTAAATAATTAGTTCTTTCTATTTCCATTGACTAATCTTTGCCAACTTCGGTGGTCTATTGAAAAGAAGATTTGAAAGAAATTTGATCAATGTTAAGGCTCAGCTCCCGGTAACAAGTTAATTTTCTTTTCAACTATTCGACCTATTCGAGTTTAAATCAAACTTTCTCCGTTCGAAATGAACTGGACGTACTGAATTCAGGGCAACTCAGGCCACTGCATGGCGAAGGAACTAATAAGAAAGTATTAGTTAGTCACTAACACAAATTTTTATAAATCCTACATCTTATATTAGCGCGGAATAGTCGCGACCTTTCGTTGGTCCTCCATGTGACCATTGCGGTAGTATTATGTAACAGGAACCCGATAGTACCGCGGGAGAAGATGAAATTACAATAGGAGCCAGTTCCATCAGTACGATACAGCATCAATCGATGACTGTTCCGAATGAAGGCGGAAGTTGTACGATTGTAGCAACCGGTAAACAAAATTCACTTTGCAGCACCTTATTTTAAATATTCTAAAGAAAGAGTCATAAATAATACGTCAGATAATATTATCTTTTTAGAATTGATAATAGCAAAGAATTGTTTTAAAAACAAAACCATTATTTCTAATGATCACTTTTTCCGTACTATGTATTTATTTTTGACAAGGAATCATAGTGCCCATATCTTTCACTTTGAATTAGGCTAAAAATAACACATATCAAGACTAAAAAAAATAAATGGTCTGACGTAATTAAGCAGTACTATTTTAACAGTCTCTTTTACTAATGCTAGATCATGGTAATGCTAAATGAAGTAATATATATCTCTGTAATATTGAATTTCGAAGCCTCTATCATTTCGGTAGGAAGGAAAATCTCTTTAACTATTACGAGAAAATCTCGGAGTAGCGTGCTGGATCGTGTTCATGATACGTGTCTAATGTTTAGAGTCACATCCTTGAATAAGTCTTTTTTAGCAAAATTCTGTTACAAGATGCTGAAAATTTACATCACACATTTTTATATAGAATTGTTCAATGCACTTGCAATGCAATGCACAAGAACCTAAAAAAAAAACTGAATATTTTTCGTAGTTTACTAAATTGATTCTTCATTTGTTGTAAAAAAAATAAAAGAAATCTTGAACTATTTTCAAATGTAGTATAGCGTCTTTCAGTATCAAATTAAATTGATTTACTGTGTATCAAAATTTTAATTGATATAAATCAAATTGTAAATTTTATCTATTGCTTTTCAATGAAATAGCAAACATGATTATCAGTAGTGTTCGAAAGCTCTATTTCTTTGCAAATATTTTACTTTCCTTGACCACCTTAGAGCTTATTAAGCTTCAATGCTCGATCACAAGCAGAAACAGAAGAACGAAGACCTATAAAATTAGCATTTCTCGAGTTTAATCATTATCGATACTCTCTCGATTGTATCACGAACCTCATTTGAATCAAGCTTTAAAGCAGTGCTTAGAAAAGAAACTAATGCAGTTGTGACCAATGCTCATAACTTAATTATTCTCAATTCTATTACTAATATTTTCCAATATATATAATTTTCTACATATACTACGTAACTAATTATATCATAAAAAATGGTTACGATAGTAATAAAACAATTTGGATTTATACAAGGAACAGATAAACAAATAAATCGACATCGTTTACGTATACAAGTAATCAAACAGGAAATGGAGTATTTAAACAGGGAACAATAAATTTGTATTAGCAAACACAAAAATATTGTGATCCCGACAGAAAAAGCAGCAACACGAAAAATCTGGGGTAACAATCCCTGTCAATTTTCACTGCGAATAGTGCAAGTCTTTTGCCTCTACAAAATGTGGGTCATAAGCACGTAGAGAGCTAGCCCATTCTGTGGAACACATTCTCTACAAAGAATGAGAGACTAAAAACAACTCCAAGACTTTTTTTTGGTACAAATCATACGGAGCAAGGTCCATGCTCAAGAACGGTAGTTGAACTATGAAAGGAGAAGTGATGTTTATTTATAAAAAAATGAATTTTGAAAGAGATTTATAGGCTTTAGATCTTTAAAAAAGAATTCTGTGATTTATATATTCATTTTCATAAACTTTTAGGAAACATAATATGAAAATAAGCGACCTCCAAATTTCAATAGTAATCTTTATATATTCATAAGAGTAATAAACATTTATGTCAATAATACAAACCAGCAAATATTTTTGACTGGAATAAACGATTTGATAAAAAAGATCTCTTACAGATAATTATTTTAAATAAATCAGGTATTCATTCGAGGTAACTCAGTTTACAATTCTGGTATCCTTGCGTATTTAAAAATTCTCACACGCAAATAATAAGTCTGACTATTCTTCCTCGTTCTGGAGTGCCTTGACACTATTCTAGACCGTCGACCCGAATAAGTTTTGAATTCATTAACTCACGAGATGAAATTCGTGATTCATATCGTTTGGGAGCCTTACCTTCTACAACACGTACCATTCACGATATTTAATGAACGACCTTAACTTTTCAAGGCATCTTGCACGGCATTGAGGAGTTCATTGGAAGTTCGTGAACAAAAACTTACGTACGCGCCGCTTACTTCTCTGGCATACTAATTAAGAGTTAGTCAATGCATCACGCTACTATAATTTCGCTAAAACACCTTCTGACGTTTTCATCGAAATATTCGTGGTATCAATGGTATCATTGAACTTATTCGATACGCTATCACTTTTAAAATTTTCTAAAGATATAAGTGTTTCAAAAGGCTACAAATTATATCTACTAAAAAGTAGATAAAATATCAATAAAAAAGGATTTTATACTATTTCGTGAATTTTTTTTAGTATTTAGAGTATTTATTAGTATCAAATTGCTGGTTAATGACATATCTACATATAAAAATATCTATATCGAGTACTACATCTTTTACAAAAAAACAAGCACGCGTCATTCACATAAAATTCTATCAGATATGTACACATACTTATTTACTATCTAGAAAGCAATCGTGACACAGTAAAACAGCGTTTGATATATCAGAAGTTATGTTCCTTTCCAAGGAAGAGGACTCGCTTCGAGATAATCGTGACTAGTTCAAACGGTTACTGAAACGTCAGGATCCATCGAGATGTTAGCACAGTCAGGAAGCTACACATTTTACAATATCCTCCATAGTCCATCGTTCACTTTCTCCCACAAAAGTCGAAACTTTTACGTGGTGCATTGACTTTAAAAACAAGAGACGAGGAATGATTTCTAATCACAGTACTTTATACTAATTTGAAAGCGAAGACACCACGTTTAAGGCTTTCTATCTTTCTATTTTGCCTGCTTAAAATGTATCGCTTTTACTGCGCGTTCCAACTCGTAAAACCATGAAAAACGATTACCCAACATTTTGGTTTTTGCATTAAAAAGAAGGCAACATATCGTATTCAGTTTCTCCGTGTGTCTTCATATTTGGCGAAACTCTCATTTTTTAAACAATGTTACTACCTTTTACGTGGTGAATTTTGTAAGTCGTGTATGTGTATGTCCAATATTAAAATAATAGTATTTAATACATGCAAAGTGGATAAAGAAGATCGAAATTTAAAAGACGATGAGTAGCTCATGGTTTTGTAGGCTACTTTCGACTGACCCAGATGCGATAACTTTTAAGGCGACAATTCGCAAAATGAGTGTTCGATATCGTTCGTTCAGGAGGAAAATTGCTGTCATTTTCGATCAATTACTGCTCCAGTAAGTGGAGAGTGAAACTAACCATTTACGCGATTTCGATGTTTTTTTAAAAATAAATATAACAAATTTGAGAAACTGGTATTGAATTTATTTACTCTTCGGAGAGTAAAGGGAAAAATCAATATATGTGAAAGGCTACATATAGTGTTACAGATTACTTTTTCGAAAACTCTTACAGGTAGAGACGATTTCTTTTAATATTTTCTGACTGAGTGAGGGGAGTTTTAGAACTAAGAACTTGTTTAAATAAACACCTGTACAGTTTTACAAATTCAAATTAAGATTAAAGTAAAAGATTTCCAAACTCTTGCGAAAGATGAAGGGTCAGAATTACTCGGTCACAACCTCGATCTTCAAAGTCATACACAACGTGCATTATGCATGAACGTATTTGAGGATTCCAGACAGTCGAGAACAGACGAAAAGATAAATGGTGGGAAAAGTGTGTTAAACGTAATGTAGTGAAAAGATTGTAGTATATTTTAAAGTAGACGTAATTCCTTAAAAAATTGCAGAACATTAACTGTATGCTTGAAAAAAATTAATTTAGTAATTTCTTTAAATATTAATCATATTATTATACAAAAATTATTTTACACATTGCCCTATATAAAATGCATATATTTTAACAAAATAAGATATACAAATTCCAAAATTTTGTTTACTTTTTTGTGAATCAATTAGTAATTATTTAAAAAAAATACATACAAAATATACACTTAGGAACTTAAGTTCGACTGCACTAAGTACTGAACGAGAAAGAGTATGAAAATACAATAAATAAGCCAAAACAAGATAATTTTTTCTTTCTTAAAAAAAAAAAAAATAGTTTGTTGACAATACGCAAACAAACAAAGGATATCGTAAAGATTACTTTGACCATAACCTCGATCTTGAAAAGGCCGTGTGCGAGTGTTATGTAAATATGTGTGTTATGTAAATATCGTCGCTCACACTAAAGCAGAATGAAGTTAACAGGTGATGGAGCCTAACGGAACGCGAACGAACGGTACCCGTTTCTCCTTTTTTCCTCTTTGCTCTCCGCCACATCTTCCCGCACCTTTCCTTTCCCACTCCTCTTCGCCCTCCGGACATCAGCATCCCAAAGCCTCTCCAATCCCGTAACCTTGGCCCACTGAGGAAAAAAGTGGTCCACATAACAATTTAGAAAGAGGTTCGGTGAACCCACATCGATGCAATCTCTTACAAACTTTTATGCCTCTTTTATTTTCATTTGATCAAATAGCCTTTCAGTTTTACGTGGTACTTATACGCGAAGCTTTTAACTATTTGAGAATTTACACAGTGATTGTTGTAAGAACGTTCAAAATCCGCGTGAAGTGTGTCTGACTTCTATTCTACTGCCTACGTAATTGGTCAGACCTGACACGGCGAAGTCAGTAGAATAACTGCAGTCCCGAGCCAGACACGCTTCCTGCGTATTTTAGGCGTCTTCTCAACAATTGATAGCTCGAAAGTAACTCTCAAACGCAACTTCGTATTATTTTAGCATGTAGAATCCCTCCTTAAAATATCTAATACCTGTATAAAACCATACATATAAAAATAATAAATAATGTTTTAATAATAACAACTTAATAAATTTTTTAATTTCGCTTGTTTCACATGGTAAAAATGATACTCAACAATTTTCTATTAAGCGTTTCTAAACTGCAGAAACGATTAATTCACATCGTGAATTAAATTTTCATATACAAAAATACTCTGTGCAATTACAAAGGGAATGAATTTCACGTCAAAACGCAAGTGAAATATTAAACCTGTGCAACAGAAATTAAACGAAATTAAAGTAAAAGGCAGAAATGAATATACAGCTTTTTCCTAACAAAGATTAACACAGCAGCTATTTTAATATGAGGTAAAATACGTAGATAGAGGGAAAGTAGGTTAAGGAAATTTTAAGTGATCAATCGGGACAGAGGGTCATCGTCCTGTACTCTTTTTTCGAAGGCAATCGATACTTATCGATTGTCACACAAAATAAACTATCTTTCTGGACGAGTGCCGCCGACGTCGTTCATTGTTGTTAGAGCATCAAAGATCATGCTGATCGTGCTGAAAATTTCAGCCATTCATTCGTGTTATCGTTAACACTAACTAAAGGTGATACGGAGCAGCTTCAATAGCTATAGAATAAAAAAATCCTGAACATTCTCTTCAATATGTACTATATTTCTGAAGGAATTTAATTTAAAATAAATTACCTAATTTGAACGTGCTATCATATTTTTATAAAAAAATATACTACTGGAGTTGGCAGAACAACTACAATATTCATGTGTTTAAAATTTGAATTTTATGAATGAAAATTATTAAGTAATAAGAAAGGAGGCTACTTTATAGAAAAAAATAAACTATGTATAACAAATCATAACAGCTCGAATCCACGAACACCTTAAAGCAGTCGAATACTTTAATCTAATCTAGATATAATTTCCTGAAACGAGTTTAAGCATCATATTTTCAGGGTAGGGAACTTGTCTGAACGATAATTTGACCTTCACAGCAGGGTAAAATGTACCAAGAAATAATCCACGCCGCGTTGCCGACGCGTGGCAAACGATGGAGTTAAAATTGCATTAAGGCTGCAAATTAAGTGAGGTTGCAATCTTAAGGAACCCTCTGTTTTCTATGTTCCCCCTTTCCTGCACTGCGGCTACACACTGATGGACTCACTGAAGCGGAAGTACTTCATGTTTCAGACGGCATTCCTGACGGTAGCTCTACTACCATTCAGACTGGCTGCAATTACGGCCCTGGTGATCATGGCCTGGCTCCTCGCTTGTCTAGGTCTCCTTGGACTGTCCGAGGAAGATCTTCGTCGAGCCCCCCTGACAGGGTGGAGACGGTAAGGCATCGAGCCACCATTACTACTCGTTCCTCTGCGCTTTTTGTACGTACACTCTCTTTTTCTCCTGATGACGCTTCGAGCTATATAGGGCGATTCAGAACTGTCTGGCGATCCATTAAGGGAATGGTAAGGTACGATAAAAGGAAGGTTTTGTACGTGTTCGAACTTGCTTTATCCTGAAAGCAAGAAAAGTCGGAAATGTTCTGAAAAACGCAGTGAATAATGCGATATTATTAACCCCTTGAGACGTGAAAAATATTATATTGTTTTAAAATTCATATATTTTTGTGAAATGAAGAAATTATTAAGGCATATAATTTTTGGTTCTTTCAAGAGTAGCTTCTTCATGAAAACGCTATAAAGTTTCTGATTAATTTTGATTTCTATTACCTACTGCTTTCAGTTAAAAAATGATAGAGAGTAAATGCGTCAAATGATGGGAATGTCTAATTCAAAACTTTTATTGTGTTTTACCAATTCCTCGATAGATGTGTCATTATGAATCATTCTATGCTGCTACATTAATACATAGCTTAAAACCTTGGCAGCACTTTCTGTCTGAGTATATGGGCATTTATGTTCAAAAACGTTTGATTGAAATTTACAATATTTCTTGCATCTGCATTTGTCTCACAGGTGTCCTTTGCTTCTAATTTATATTAATTATACTTTTACTTTTCGCCTCGCCAACACGTACCTCTAAGCAGTCGTGTTCTACTTACCTATCTTAATTTTCACTTCATTCGTGCTTACGTCGCATTTATCTGATATCAACTTTAAATCTAAACATGACACATGCAATGCACTGATAAAATTAATTAAGAGAGCAACAGCTCTATGTTATCCATATTCGTGGGTGTGAATTAATATTAAAAAGCTGCATGATTTTTTTTAGTGTTATTTAATTTTAATAACTAAATTTTATAAAAACTCTGAATTGTCTTCTTTGGAGTACAGTAATTATATTGAATATATTATATTGAACAAAATGAGAATAAACAATGAACGAATGAGAAAGTTAAAAATATTTCAAGATCTCTTAATTTTTTCGTTTTTTAATACATTGAACTTGCACCTTTTCTAGAGGTGCGAATACACCAGAGTTCGCGAACTGTTCGCAAACAGTAAGGACATTCAATCTGTTCGCAATACTGGTCTTAGTGTTCGTGGAAAAATCGAGTAAGAGTGATAAAAAATTTGTGAATTGTTTGCAGACATTGTTTACGAACAATATTCGCGAACTGTTCGCTGGTGTATATCCAGCTTAACTTAAAAAAAGAAACAAACAGAGAACTAATTTACTTCCACCAAAATCTATCCTACATATAGATACCATTGTCTTAAAAAAGTACGTGAAACTAAATATCTGCTATCCATTAATGTCATACATCTTTTTCCTATATGATTCTAATAACTTTCTCAACTTCATCTAACTTTTACATCTTTATTTTTCCGAATTAACATACTTTCTAAAATATGCCTTCTCATAAATTAAAGTAACTCTCTGTTAAAATGATCCCTTCAATAGAAATATCTATAGTACAGTTAACATTTACATTAAAAATGTAAATTTATTCGTACGACTTATCTCCTCATTCGGTTAACAAATGCAATGTAGATACAGTAACAAGTTCCTCGTTGAAAAGAAAAATTTCCCGTAGCTCTGCCTTGCTAGAAGTTTATTCAGCTTTATGGCTTGATCTAAACGAAATTCGTTTCGGCGAATGCTAACTCCTGCAATTCTTCCCCGACTGACATTTAAAAATGCTCCCGACGAAGATACATAGGCGTTAATGCAAAGCGGGGGAAGGTAAATAGCGGAAATCCGTTTAAGAATTTTATTTCATGAGCGCATACTTGAAACTATTGAAGATGCCAGTGGGGAGAGAGCGTGAATGACCGCGGAAAAGAAACGGTCGAGGATACGATAAAAAGAATAAGTAACGGGAGAAAGTGTGCGTCAGGCAAGTAGTTCGCATCCGTCTTTCTATGGACGTCGAATCGATGGAATTCACCATAGGATTGGCGCGGATGAGATCGTTTCGTGCCACGATTTTTGTTCCCAACGATCCTTAATTATCGGAAGCGTAGCGTTTCATGCTTGATTACAGTCTTCCAGTGACCGTGACTTTCATCGTGGTCATAAAAACATTGCAAGAGTTTTTCAAGCATTCCATAAGAAATTGAGCATCCAATGGCGCGTGAGAATCGATTCCATTTCAAAGTTCTCTACAGACAAATTTTGGATCGCTTTTTTACTTGGGAAGGTTACATCTGTGTAAAATTGCAAGGATTCGATTTTATAATGCCACGTAATTTTGAAAGGTCGATTTAGAAGTGAATGTTGGTCATGCTTTTTCTTCTCGGTTCTAAAACGTGAATTATGGCACTTTTCAGAAAGTTTAGAATTTCACTGAACAGGAATATTAAGCAATTAGTTAAAAGTTATTGAATCTCCGAGAAAGTTAATTAATAGAATTTATGGATCCTCTCAGTTTATTAACGTTTAGGTTTGGAAGACAGAATTCTTTTTATCGTATCAATTAAAATAACAGAACATTGTAAATCATGTAAAAAGATGAACCACGAGAAGCATTTCAACGAATTTGTGTACATGAAATAATAGCCACTTTGTGCAAAATTGTGACTGTCGTATCCGCTTGTACTTTGCACGAGTAGTGCTAGTAGCTCAATATATTTTTATTAACTGGAAATGCATAGCTTCATGCACGTTGTAAATGTAGAATATCGATTTTTTATGGTTTACGCATTTTTAGATCTAGCATACGGTGCAGATAATTAATCCCTTGCAATTCTATAAATAAGAGGAATGCATATATTTGTAAATATTGGTTAGAGAAGAAAAGTATTTGCCTCTTTTTTTCTTCAATTTGTATCAAGGTTACTACCTCGAACAAATCACTAAAAACTATAACATATTAACTATAAAATCATTTCATAACTAACTGATTATTAAAGTAGTTTTTGAAAAATTATTGCTTCATTGAAGTTGATAAAATATATAACATTGTATACGTACTTAATATTGTCTTTTGCATTTTTCTGAAACGTTGTCTGGTAATTTACTAGTGTCATAGCTGTAAAGATTAATGGATCGAGTTTTTATTTTTCGTTCAACTTGTCTTAGAATATTTGATTTGATGAAAACCTGAAAGTAAACGTCCAGATGTGTTGTGTCAAAGATATTTACACAAAATTTTGTAACTTATTAATTCTATTAACACAGACATGGCATAAAGAGAATTAAAAAGTGTTAACCTTGCAAAGAAATCGAAAGCAATGAATATTGGATATTAGGTGAAGAAATTTCTTTAACTGCAGTCCTACAAGTAGAGAACTCACGCGATAGCTTTATTTATTCACAAATAATCAATAAAACCGATTTCTTACAGCTAGCACTGTCACGTAGTTTCTTGTGGTTTCTAATAAATATTAGATCACAACACGTGAAGTTAGTGGTATCGTATACAACCTCTAAAATTACTTGCTGCTTCAAAGACTGTAGAATAATAGCGTTCGATTATTATACTAATTGTCTAATAGTTTCATTTATTACGATTCCATGAAAGCTAACAAATTTTTAACATTTATCTCGCAAAATCTGACCCTTGTTTAGTTAAATTGTAAATTACATTGCAATCTGGACATAGCTGCAATGTTTTTATAAAAAATAATTATTGTACTTTATAATGCTGAAACATACACGGAACATTGAAGTCCAAACTTAAAAACTGAGCTGAAATATGTAGTTTAAACATATTTTATATTAACATATATTCTTCAAATGCACAACTTGTCAAAAGAAAATGCGCTTCAAATTTCGCAACCTCTAGTCTCTGATGGAACGAGAGATGGTTCTCATATAAATATATATCCAAAAATAAATTTGTTCGTGAAAAACATACTCTTCTACGCAGTCACTTTAAGCAGAGGTTTAGTTCCTTCATTATCTATTCTACGAAAGTATCATGAGTAATATTAACAATGAATACTGATATAATATGTCTTGCATTGTATCAATACATTGTTATTATAAATAAACTATCGTCCAAAAATTTGTATACAACACTTTCTACTTTTTTCTCACATACTTTCGCGAAGAATAAAATAAAAAAGATGGATTAAAAAGAAAATGATCAATAATCTTGTTATGTGTGTACAAACCGTATTATTTTTCTACATAGTCTTTAATAAGTAGCACTTTAATTAATACTTAATCGCGTGTCATGAATTTCTCATACGTGACTACAAAAAACACTCTCTTCAATCCACATAGAAAAAAGAAGAGATAGCGAACAGAAAAGAAAGTAATGAAATGAAACTTTTCCTAACACCTCTCTGTCACGCCTAATTTCCCAAAAGCCCTCCAGCGATTTCCGAAATTCTCGCTCGTTCCAGCAGCCGAGAGCGTGGCCCGAAAATCCTCGAGCGCATTTCTTTCAACAGCCTGCGCATTTGCAAGAGTAACGATCGCAGAATGTAGAGTAGAAAATGTCCCCGCGATCTGAATATGTACGTGGACAAAAGGTTGAATTTTGAACGGTTGGGAAAAACAGAGACATGCGTATTGTGATCTGCTGGATGATGCGAGCTTTGTTCATCTGCGGTGGATTCCATCATCTGAAGGTCAAGGGTCGTAAAGCGGAAACGAAGGACGCACCCGTGTTAGCCCTAGCCCCGCATTCAAGCTTCTTCGACGCACTTCCGGTTGTTTACCTCGGCGGGCCGAGCATCGTCGCCAAGGCGGAGACCGGGCGCATTCCTTTTTTCGGAAGTAGGTCTCCCACTTTTACACAGACAGCCCACACACACCTCGCGCTCCATCCGAACGAATTTTTCTCGATCTACAGAGCAGACAGGGAGCGAGCTAACGTTTCTCCTCGTTGCTGCTTTCGTGTTTCATTTCAAGTTTCAATGTTTTTAGTCGCCTCGAAGCTTAAACCATTTGCATCGTTTTGCTGGAACGCGAAGTCGGTCCATTTTGTAAAGAACCTTTTTCGACAGGAAACAGATCTGAATACGGTGCAATTTGAGGAGTATTTACAGAATTTTATAACGAATTTATATCGCGTTATTAATTCTGCAAAAATGAAGTAATTTTTTTATTTATATATCTGTAAAATGAAAATGTATGCTTTTTATCAAACAGAATATTTCTAGAAATTGTGGAAGACTGTAAAATTATGAATGTATGTTGGTACTCCAAAAATATCACAGAAAGTAATGTGTATATACGAATTTGAAAAAAGTTTCGTAATTTGTAACATTATTACAAACTATGTAATTACCTTCAGGGATTCACATAAACATTATTTTAATTATTTGAAGTGAAATTAGAGAAGATTACTCGAGGAATTAATAATGTTTCATGGCAATGTAATCCGCTCTTACTGACCTAGAAAAAACGAGTAGATTCTTCCATCACACGATGCGAATGGGTTAACTTACTCGATGAGCTTGAATTAAACTCTAAAATAACAGGAAAAATTGTTCATAAAATGGTAATGATAATTCAGTCTACGAATACTTATGTTATGAAAAAATCTTCACAAATCCAAAGGGTGACAAATAAAAAAAATATCATAAATAAAAAAGTAGTGTATCACAATACTTTAATTTGCCTTTGCTTCGTGTGAAATTAGACATATTCAAGATATTGATTATTGAAGTGAGATGAACCATGCTCCAATTATTTTGAGCAGTACAAAAGGATGGAACGTGACTCTAGCTTCGTTACAAACACGCGAAATTTCGCGTTTTCTATTTTCACGGCACATGCAGGCGTATTTACATCAATGATGCAACTATAAGATCCTGAATAGAGATGTGTTCTTCTTCTAAGCATTCAGTATAGAACACTCGTTAAGAAAAACACACTTTAGAGACTCCTGAACACGTCAACTTTCTACGACTAATTCGCACACCTTTCACATAGAATACGTTTTACTGATTTTCATTTACTACTACGAAAACATCTAAACATTTGTAATATAAGAAAACCTTAAAATGTTAGCAGTGAAATTTTCATTTTCAACTATCTTTTATTTTGAAAGGATTTTTTTAATGAGAAATTCCCACCAGGACTCCAAAATTTTCATAAGAAATCGTGCAATTTATTGTTCTTGATGTATACTCAACTCTAAAAGTCACGCAACTGGATATGAAAAGAACAAACTTAAAGTACGCTGACAGACAATGTGTTTATGTGGTGAATGGGAACAACTGTATCGTTACTAACAAAATTGGGTACAATGGTATAATAATAATGTACTTATGTCACTAACTGACGCGCCACTAGCCTGGATATGGCTGGTGCACATTATCATCATTGCGAGGTTCAAAACAACATTTGCTGTTACGATTCTTTTCCAACGCTTAACGATACTATCGAACGCCTGGTACACGTGCATTTGTCTTTCCTCAATGTTTTTCTTTCAATTCTCTTTCCTTCACTCTGTCTTTCACCTCTTCTGTACATCTACGAATAAAATTTTACTCTACAAAGTATCTGTCTTTAAAAAACTCTAACTATCGTTGACAAATGTTGGCATCTCGTGTTGAGATGTAATCGATACTAAAAGGGTGATAAACGCAGCTGCATAAACTTTCTCACTACAATATCACGTGGCTCGAAAGCAATGAGGTTTCACTCTTGTGCAAAGAAACCGGTGATGGAGTTTTCTACCATACGAGTAATACAATTCTACTATGTTGCCATAAAAAACATTCTACACGAGTTAAAGCTTCGTTTAAAACACAATCACCACGAATATTTTAAAAAATGCACAGAAAAGAATTTGCAAAACTTTGTACAATTAATTCATTGGCTCAATCATCTTATTCCGAGGAAACAAATAATTGCGAAAATTTTAGTTAATGACTAAATTATATGCGAAACACTGGCTTGAAAAATTACTCAAAATCGCTAAAATATTAGTGTCATAATTTAAGATACTGAAATTTTTTGACAGTACAAGTATAAATAATAATTCATACTAAAACTGAAACAATCAAAACAGTCAAAATCATAGATACAATTATTTTCTTGAATATCTATTTCACTGAAAACTTATTATCATTTCGATCACAATAGAAAACAAAATTTTGTAATTTCGACGTAAAAATGAATCACAGCTGTAGTAGTGTAATATAATAAAAATTATTTTCTTTTCATGACCTCAGTTCCCTTCAACTATTCACACGAGTTATTAACAACACAAAAAAAAGATCGAAATTATTTTGCGGCAATACTTTTTAATAATATCAAAAACACCATGTACAACTTCTCCATCTCTTATTCACAACGTAGAACTAACAAGCAAGAAGTCTTTCGCATATGATTCCCCCTTAAATTAGGACTTCTAACGGCACCAACACTTTGTTGCTATTCAGAGCCTCAAGCGTGAGCGTTTCCTTATCGGAGAAACAAGTATGTAGTCCGCAGAAGTAACCAAACCGTGCCGCGAGAAACGCAAAAACAGTCTCGTCTGATGCGTTAACCATGCTCGATTGAAACCTGCAGCAAAATAGTGCCCTGGCTGTGCTTTATGGGCCGGCTGACTTACCAAGCAGGAGGAATGAGAATCGTAGTGCGTGGAAGACAGGCCAGCAGGGCGGAGGCGCCGATCCTAGTGGTCGCACCCCATTCAACCTTCATGGACGGTGGGATCGTCTACATAACTGGCTTTCCTTCGATCATCGTAAGACGAGAATCGGGCCTGAACCCGTTTATTGGAAGTATGTGACAATTATTCAACGATTCTTCTGAATCCGCTTCTTCTCGATTAACCCACGCAACTTAACCAACCAGCAGCATTTGCCGAAAAGACACGATGGGACAATGGTTGTGGCTTGCCGTGAGTTCACGAAGGGCAGTTGAGTTTGACCGTAGTTGTGCTCGGGTTAGAGTTGAAAATTTCAGACAGTGTCATTTATAAATGACACACGATGATCTATGTCGATACATGGGGTAGTAAAAGAAATAGAGGGTGTTCGACGACAAGTGTTGGAAATTTTTAAGGGGTGGTTCTATGTATATGCTAAAATAGGCTTCATTTTCGAGTTGTTAAGAAAAAGATGAAAATATGTATCAAGTATATCTGATGTTGGACTTATGCTATTGACTTTACTGTGTCTGATTTGGGACCTATTCTACTGATTTTTCTGTGTCTGATGTGAGACCTATTCTACTGATTTTTCTATGACTGACTTGGGACCTATTCTACTGACAGCGCTGTCTGACTTGGAACCTGTTCTTTTGATAGCTCTGTCTGACTTGTGACCTGTTTTACCAATAGCTTTGTCTGACTTGAGATTTATTCTACTGACTTTACTGTGTCTGACTTGGGACCTGTTCTACTGAGTTTGTTGTATTTGGCTTGAGACTTATTCTACTGACAGCTGTGTCTAATTTGAGACTTAGTCTACCAGTTATTCTGTGTCTGACCTTGTTAACACACGTCAGAAGTAGAATAAGTTCCAAGTCAGGCACAAATTTAAACGTTTTTGCAATAACTCTGAAACGAAGCCCCAAACGCAATTTTGTCGTTCTTGATTTTCGACTTACTTTGACGTATAGAAATGTTTCTTAAAATTTTTGACACATTTTGTCAAACACCCTATATATTGCCTTGAAGTATCTTTTATAATCAAATTTAAATAAAAATTGCTCTTGTTGTAGCCTGCTTTTCTTTAAATCAAAACTCATCTGCTCTCAACTGTAATTTATAATTTATATTTGGCAATCGTTGAATTAACATTTATTCGCACTGAAACGTGGAAAAGGTATATGTGGGCTTTTTTAGAATAGAATATTCGTGGAATTTGCGAAGGTGGTATTATTCAAGCGATTAGAGAAGAGAAAAAATGGAAGAATGAATTTGAAGGATTTTCAATACATTGTGTTTCTATGTTACTGTTCTGCGTTAGTTTCCACTTATGCTATCGGATTTTTCGAAAGTAGAATCGTACGACTTTGAATATTTCAAGCAACGCAGATTTTTTATTTTTCTGAAAAACATAACTATCGCCATGAGAAGGAAATTATTAACATGAGGGTAGTTTATTTTTAGCCTATCCAAGGTTGCTTTAGTTTGCTCATAGTAACATTAAAATGGTGAAATGTTGACCTCTAACTTTTAATCCATGGATTAGACGTCAATTATCGATTACATAAAAATAAAACAATACATCGTACTGTGCTAAATCATGTTGTACTATTTTTTAATACTACTTTGTAAAGTCAATATTATGGACTGGTGCTGAAGTGAAGTGATGTGTCCTTTTATTATATATTAGTCATAAGTCGAAGCACAAATAATATTAAAAAGAAAATCTAAATAAATGTTCATTACTGTAATTAATTATACTAAGCCATAGAGTAACATTAAGCCATAGAATAAGTTCGGTTATGGACATTGTACATTAATAAATGTTTTAACAATCCTACAGCACATGTAAATAAATTGTTAACTCAATAGTTAACACAGTACACTGTAAAAGTATTCTTTATAATTCAAAGGAAATAATGAGTTAATAATAAATAAGAAACTAACGATTCACATTGAAAATTAATTTTATAATGTGATGTATTTGTCAATGATCGAATTATTTGATTAAGGATTTTCTCATTCACCACTATACACATGAAACCTAGAAAAATTTTCTTTTATGTATTTCAATAAAAATATATCTACTATTCTACTATTTAAACATAGTTCACATGATGGAAGAAAATTTTTAAGTAATTTCAAAAAGACGTGTGTTAAACCATGTACAATATGTTTAATCATAATATCGTATCAAATATCTATTATTCAATAGAAATAGATTTAACATCAGTTTTAATATTTCTGCAACAAAATTCATACAGAGAAACACAGAAGCCAATCACACTATACAGATTACATGATAAGAAATTAATGTTGTCTAAAAGTCCTTCATGTGTTACATAAATTGTTTTATGATGTACTCGCAGAGCTCATCAATTATACACAACCGGTGTATGTTTGGAGAGAAGATCCAAATTCACGACAAAACACAATTAAAGAGATAATCGAGAGAGCTACTTCGAAAGAAGATTGGCCACAGGTATTTTCAAGCCAAATAAAGAATAAATTTATTAAAACGTAAACTATATAAACAGACATATTTGCTGATAAATAATATCTTCTGCAGGTCATGATTTTCCCAGAGGGTACCTGTACAAATCGTTCGTGCCTCATCACCTTCAAATCGGGTGCATTTTATCCTGGTGTTCCTGTTCAGCCTGTGTGCATTAGATATCCTAACAAATTGGATACGGTAACATGGACCTGGGAAGGTCCTGGGGCGTAAGTGTTCTCCATATTTTCTAAATGGAACTATATAAGATAATGATTACATCTAAAACAGGCCATCTCGGTAACTCGTTTATCTTTTGCAATAAAAGAAAGTGAGAGAACCAATCTTGCTTAATTTTAAGAGGGACATAATTTCATCTCGATAATAGATATTTTATTGATATTATATTTTTTAACTTCCTTCTTTCCTGTAAATTTCTGTGTAATCTAACAACTGAATTCCAAAAATGATGATTTCAGATTAAAGTTACTGTGGCTTACACTTACTCAGCTGAATAGCAGTTGTGAAATAGAGTTCCTCCCAGTTTATAAGCCAAGCGAAGCTGAAAAAACGGATCCTAAACTGTACGCAAACAACGTACGACGCCTTATGGCTGAGTGAGTGGCTTTTTGAAAACTTGAATCGTTACCATATTCACATAGACGAAGATTCAGAATAATATTTTATTCGCTTTTCAGAGCACTAAAAATCCCAGTGTCCGATTATACCTACGACGATTGTCGAATTATTAGCAAAGCTCATCAGTTGCATATACCGCGTGCATCTATTATAGTAGAAGCTCACAAACTTCGTAATAAACTAGGGTATGCTGTTATTAACACGATAATAAATAAAACAAATAAATGTAGGTATCGTAATGGAAGTATAACATATATTGTCATTATTGCCACAGTCTGGTAACAGCAAAAACAGAAGAAGAATTAGTTCAGAAGAAAACAGAAAGGCTAAGCGAAATTGTTGACTTACATGAATTCGCGCAAATCCTCAGAATCGATGAGAAGGAGCCAGCCACCCAACAACTCTTCCGAATACACGATAGGGTCTGTATTATTTGATTATATTTTTAATGAAATATTTCATCTACCAAGACAGCTTTTATACAACGAAACTGTTCACTTTTTCAGCATGGAACAGGTAAAATAGATTTCGAAGAATACATATTCACAGTATTAGCCACAACAAACGCGAACTCTGAGCTAGATAAAGTCGAAACAGCGTTTGAAGTAAGTACCGATCAAACTAAATTAACTTAATTGAGAGTATTAATTACAAACTAATTCACAGGTATGTGGTAATAAAACGTTATCGTGCCTCGACAAAATGGAGCTAAGAAAAGCTCTAAAACTGGCGCTGAACGTGCCACTTGAAGAATCTGATAAAATGTTCCAACACGCGAAAATTGATCCTGCTGACACAACAGTAAATTTCGGTGAGTGATAACTAGTGATAGGAGTTCGAGTCTCAACTTCGAAGCGATTCGAAGTTTTTCAAGACTATGAAGATTCGAATCACTTTAAATATGATTCGAAGTCTAAAGCCCTTTAAAGTCTTGAAAAACAACTCAGACTTTTCAAACTGTCTGCAATACTTCATTTCAATAGTACTACTTGGATAAAGATACATATTTAGAATGCTTCTAAGAGTTTGAATCGTTACCCATTTCTCAAGACTTATTGAATCTCATAAAACTTCTTAAATTATCAAGACTTTCAAGAGCTCTAAGTTCGTATGTTCGTATGTTTGATCATACGATGCATATGCGTATATTTGCTCAGTGAATTGCAACAATTATTTCCTTTCTTTTACTCGCAACTCTTATCTGTGCAGAATTCGTGCTAGCTGCACTATCAGCACGAGCAGAATACGCTCACATATTCGCTGGGAACACCGAGATCAGGAAAAAGAATATTTGAGAATGTTTCATCGACTCGTTCCATGCTCACCGAAGATGTAGGACACACCGCGTTTGTAGCAGACCGCTTCTCAATCAAATCTGCGCCAGTCCTGTTTAAGTTTGTCCCATTTCTTGCTGACACAACAACGTTCTCAACGAATAGATAGCCATTTTCTTTAGTATTACATCGTTGACAAAGCAAGAAGTTTTCTTGGTGAGGGTAACAGAAAAACGGAACGAGGAGATTGCATAGTGAACACAGTAAGGTCTGTATTAAATACACGATTTATCGTCTGACGACGGGGCAGATGTATTTCTTCGTTTTTGGAGGAACATCTTTCGTACGAGGCCGATTGCTGAAACAGATATTAAAATACGCGAAAGAAGGAAAATACAGTGTTTCTTTGTGAAACATTTTGTTTTCTCGTTTGTTACTTTGTAGTTGCTTTAACTTATGAGAATTTGAACTTTTTTATCGTGCTGTTCTTTCATGCAGAATTTAGTTGTGTACATATATCTTATTAAAGTGTCGGTAATTATAAAAGTGATACGAATAAAAAATCTAAGAAGATTGAATTTATCATATAGTTTGTTGTGTAACTCGATACAACGCAAAATAAATGATAAATTTAATATTTTTAGATTTTTCACTTAAACCACTTCCATAAAAGGCAGACATTATAGAAACACGGGAAAAAATCAAATTCATTTTTATGTTATTTATTGCACTGTTCATACACATACGATAATTGTGATATATGTAGCTTTCTTTTCATTTTGATAACAGCGTAATAAAGGAAGTGCTACAGTACTTTTACTTTTATTTAGTACATAACGTAGACTTACCTCGTGCTACTCGCATAGAGCTTACTGTACAATTTTTTCCCTCTAAAGTTTCGTATTCAAATTCGAAGTCGTGTAAATAGTATTACACCGCAGGTTTCTTAGACATAAGCATGCAAGGTCCCTTGTGTAAAACATAAGTCACGGTGGACGGTGCGTCCATGCGAAGTAATTACTTTTAGAACTATTTTAGATTGCTCAGGGTTCAGGAGAATTTGAAACGCTGTTGAAAGTTTGATGCGTTGAAATAAAAAGTTATCTGACAACCCAACCACAAACTTATCCGAGTTTCTAACGTGTCTAAGGAAATCGCACATGTTTAGAACTTGGATTTGCATTTAGAATAAATATATTATAAAATTTATTCTTTGCATGATAATAATACATGCTGCAGTATTTAATATTTAATAAGTACATATACATGTGTATACGTATATATGTATATGTATTTAAATTAATGATACATTGGTCATGAAATATAATAAACTATTAATCATTGTAAATATGCATATATATGTATATGCATACATACATTATATACATGTATTGTATATCAATATATATGTATATACGGGAAATACATGATTGTGTATATATATAGATACAATAAAATATTCTTACAACATATGGATTATTCTAAATAAATTTGATTTTTTTGTTTACAGCAGAAAGGATCGTACTTGATGTACATTATAATTGATTTAAGTACAAATATACATATGTTAAAAATAGCAGCTCTGTAATATCACACGAAATCATAGATACAGTAGAAGGAAATACTACGTTAAATGTAGAATGGTGTAGAGAAACGAAATTCTCGCTAAAAACACTAACACTCAATAATCACAACCACTTGTTTGAATAACTGATGCATCTACGAAATACTTCGATATGATTTAAAATATTAAACATTAAATTTTTGTTTTCGTTCCTAAATTATGGCAGGACATATTTCAAACTTCTTATAAGAGTACAATGACATCACATAATACATAAAATATCTACAATAATAGATTGAAATTCTTTTTAATAAATATACTGTACTTCATATAATAAAAAATAACAGGCTATATCTCACTTAATACACTTTTTAAAAATAAGTATATAAAGCGTTATAATTATCTCAGTGTTTGATATTACATTTATTTGTGCATATGAAAATCGAAATTAATATATTATTTATTGACTTTTATCTCATACTGCTTAAATACGAATCTTTAACACAATCGAGTTCCATGTCCCTCATAATTTTGAATTGCATCTTAGAAGGCACATCATTATACACTGATGTTTATTAATAATATTTAACAGGTTTTATCTTTAAAATTATATCCTGATTACGATGAATATTATTCTGTAATATTGTATTCTGATTTGTATAACTTTTGTGCATCACCTAATATTATTAAATATATAAGTACAAAAATTGTTTAATTCCCGATAGTATTAGAAAAGTGCAACTAAAAAAAGATTTCGTATATCGTAACAAGAGGCATGAATTTATACATATAAGCAGAACAACGATTCCCCTTACTTCTTTCGAAAAATACTAGACATACTTGGCGAATTTGCTTTCTGTTGAAATATTTTGCTTACTCTTTGCCTCATATCTTCCACACCTTGACCTACATTTACAGTAGCCATTGATAATGAAAGACCAGAACTCATTGAAATTGACCTAAAACACACCAAAAGTAACGCACAAAGAATTACAAAATAGGAAAAGATATATTAATAAACATATACTTACCTCTCCATTGGTTTCGAAAGATCTTGTCGCGATTCTGCTTCCCTTAAAAGCGATCGAACTGCTTCCTTCTGTTGAGGTAAAAATTGATTAACTAATTGCTCGAGGTTTTTCAAACCAGGCAACAACACGCCAGAAACGCATTGATTGCTAAGTGGACAATAAACTAAAACAGAATATGCCTCAACTAAAGCGTTAACAAGATCGACTTTACGACTTTGTTGTAATGCCAAAGCAGTGACTCCATTTAGTTGCGTCGCTATAACTGCAACAAAATGAATTATTTTAATTTCATTGAGTAAAAATTAAAAATAAAGAGTTCGATGAGAGCTTACCGTCTTCTATGTAATTTTGGGGACAATTTGGAGCTATAAATGCAAATGTTGAAACCAATGGAAGTGCTAAAGTTAGCGGAACACCCTGAGGATCTTTAGCGATGGTTTCTAAGGTTAAACGTGCTTTATCACGAACTTCTCTTACTTTACACTCCGTTATTAATCGACCAAGCGACGGAACTGCAGCAGACCGAACAGTTCTAAAAGAAACTTTTCCGTGTTAGCTATATCAATTGTAACTATCATTTTGAAACTAGCAACTGATTTGTAAATATATAGATCTTACATCTCAGGATCGCTAACGAGGGTTACAATCGCTGGAACTACCTTAGCGCTCACTAATCGATCGGAAACATGAGCTATAACGCAACCAAATAAAGTTGCAGTTGCACATCTTACGATAGGTCTTTGGTGTACTACCCCTATAAAACAGAAAACAAAGAAGGCAAAACGTAATGACTAAACTTTTAGTGAAAAGAGCAGAGCTACGTTCAAAATGTCAGTGAAACTAACCATCCCATAAACCACTAAGCACATATTCCTGCATATGCTCTTCGGCACACAACATAATTACTGCAATTTGTAAACTAATAATACTGGTACCGCTCATAGATAAAGCAACGAGGAACTGTTTTAAAGATTTAGAGACATCAGTACCATTCAAAGTAGACAGTAAAATTAAATATGTCGGTATTAATGTCAAATTCATATTCTTTTTATCTGTTGATAATATTGTTAATTGTTGCTCAAGTTCAGTTACTTCGGATGCAAATATTGGTTGAATCTAGAATATAAAATGTTAGGAGGCATAACTAATATAATATGGTACAACAGTTAATGATTATAAGTATATTAAAAGTACCCGTGTTTGCGTTATGTATCGTCCAGAACTTAGACATAAAGAATGTATATACGTTAAAAGAGCATGTAAAATAGTTTCTTGCACAATATCTATAGATTTGACCATTTCTAAAACTTCCAACACTCTGAAAT
The DNA here is from genome assembly GCF_051401765.1 of Calliopsis andreniformis. Lineage (NCBI taxonomy): Eukaryota > Metazoa > Arthropoda > Insecta > Hymenoptera > Andrenidae > Calliopsis > Calliopsis andreniformis. The sequence continues at coordinate 9,012,535 of NC_135063.1, forward strand.
ATATGAAAAATTAGTATATGAAGACATTATTACAAAATTTTACTTCTGAAGGTACTTACAATTTATTTGTGAACCATTCTAATTCTGGCCACAAATCGTTCTCCCACGTATTTGTAAAAAATGTATTTAGAAGAACTCCTATATCTACATCCCCGTCATAAAATACTTTTGGATTAACGATATTGGAATGACATAAATTCACAAATACATCAGCTGTGTAGTAAAACAAACAAAGTTAAAAGTAAAATCACAAATATACTGATCAACAAATTTTTAGCACGAAAAATTTTTCTGCAAAAATTGGCCAACTTTGAGTGCCGATAACTCCGCTAAAAATCATTGCAGGATCATCGTTTTTCTTTTAAATTATATCCTGAAATCTTTACTTTAAGATACTATGTCTCGATTTCAAGTTTGATGCACGCCTATTACTATAATTCCATAACTCTGAGTTTGACGAAATGCACAGACTTGCTAGAATTTGTTTCAGGGATGTCGTTTGCAGTTGCATATAGATTGATCCTTCCCCTTTAATTTAAACGAAGAAGCAAGTCGCTACGATTTTTTTTCGCAAAGTTACAGTACACTAAAGTAACCCTTCCATTTGTACAGAACATCGAATAATGCCAAAGCCAGCGGTACATGACAAAAGTACAACCTATGATGATTTTTCGCGAAGTTATTGCCAGTCAAAGTTGGCTAATTTTTTCTCTAAAATTTTCTGTACCATAATTTGTTAAAAATATTGTAATATTTGAAATTTACTTACGTAGATCAGATGATGTGCCTTCTTCTATGTACGTTCGAACTGTATCAGTGTCTGCTATAAATACAATTACATGCGGGAGCAAATACTGTAATACTCCAATCGAAGACACCGTTCTGCCTTCGTCTATATGATCTTTATTAGGCGACTGTTGAGAATATCCAGATTTTAAATGATTCTTTACTTTAGACATTATTCGCGGTAATAAATGCGTCTGCAATCGCTTCAAACTAAGCGCCCATTGCGCTAGAATTGGTAAAAGTAAAGAGGACGCGACTTCTACAACGATAGGCGACGAATCGTGAAGTGCTGTTAACGCTAATTCTTCACACTACAAAAATACATTATTATTAATATCATTACTCTGTTCGAGTAATATTGCTAAATATTAAACAACTTTTTATCGCGTGTTACCTGAAAATATTTATCAGGATCATCCATTAAAGTTACAAGCAATGCAAGATTTCTCACTACACTAGCTCTCACTATGGGATCTTTATCTTCAAGTAACATTTGTTGCAGCATAGAAAGCATTAAAGAGTTTCTTATGCCACCTGACATGTACGGAGCCAAAACGGAGCAACATTCAACAGCTAGCAACCTTTTCTCAGGATACTTGTGCTGACTTTGCTCCCAACAGATGGTTAATATTTCTTCACCCTCCATAGGCTCATCTTCAAGTTTTGCCATTGCAACTAAACCTGGTATGGGAACGTTTATATAAATAAATCATATTAATGTATATTTGTACTGATGATAATTTACATTACCAGCTAATATTAACTGTCTCTCATCTTCCTGTGGTCTTTTCTTCAAATTAAATAAGAGTTGCAATAATTTCTCCCTTTCTGCGGAGTCAGTATGAAGTCGAATTGCACTTAATATTAAAGGTATTACTTCTTCGCGTTTATTTAGTATTAAATTAGGTACAATACGAAGTAAAGTTTGTGCTAAAATCGAAACGATAGTATCGCGTGTAATTCCATTTTTGAAGGGTTCCTCTGCAGTGGAAATTACAGAACTTGGAATATTTACCAAACAGTGTGTTATAACTTCCATCTTAAATTTCAGTGGTATGTGCCTATAAGTGGAATATTTCAAATTATGTTGACAGAAAATGCATGTGCATTTTTCGTGAGAATACAATACCTAGATGGCGGATTTGGAAGAATAGACGAGCCTTCTGTTACATCTACTCTAGGTAATTGAATTCTTGTCCATTCTTTATCGCCAGGATCAGTCTCGCCAAGACTAACAACAACAGACACACTGTCATCTTCTTCTGGCTCTTGAGTAGCGGTCGATGTATCGCGCGGCGGCGTTTCAAGAAGTTCAAATTTATCGGGAGTCGTAGAACTCGAATTTATTGTCTGTATTGTTCCGCAACTACCTTGCTATAAATAAATATGTCAATTACATAAATCTAGAATACAAGATACATTTGTTTAGTAGAATATTTGATGTATGTCTGTTTTACCTTAGTTGGATTCTGAGATAAAATTTCATTTGTACTGGCAATGATTTGTTGCAAGTCCACCTTTTCTTGTTCTAACAACGCTGAATGCTGTTTAAGTTCTTCTAATTCTTTCACCTATAAGAAAAAGAATTTTTATGTAAGTATCTTGGATTTATACAATTTTAAAGGTGAAACATTTGATGCACAGACCATTTGTTTGAATTCATCCTTTTCTGTCTCTGGCTCTTCTACACAAAAATCCGTTTGCACGCCAATACTTGCAGAAGGTGGTTTGTCATATCCATTAGCTCTCATATATTCTCTATAGATTTGCAATAGTTCTGCTGGCTTTGGAATGTTTAATCCTACATCTTGCCAATCTTCGAAGTCTTGGTTTTCATTTTCGTCGCTAAACGTAATCGATGTTAACTTGTATGAACGTGCTAATAGATATTCGTTAACAAGAAAATTTAATGCTCTTTGTTCGTGAGGTTTTATAGGTAGATCACTAATGAATTGTTTATCAGCAGACTTATCAGGTGTGGTTCCTTCAGATTCTGAAAGATTAGAACATAAATTTGATATGTTGCATATTTAAATAAAAAACTCAGGTAATCAAAAAAGAGACAAAACCTGTTACTACAGTAAGATTAGCCCGCAAGGCAGAAATACTTTCTCTGGCTTTCCTTAGTTCAAATTCTAAGATTGCTACTCTCTCATCAACACCTGCACCATCTTCTGAGTATCTTGTCATGTCAAGTGAATCCAGAGTAGCTTGACTAGATGATCTAGCTAAACAGTTCAAATACAAATATTACATTTTGCAAACATAAAATATTAATCTAAAAAGCATTTCACTTGTAAAAAATTGAAATGCTAGTTTTCTTTTGAATATTATTATTTTTCAACTGCTTTAATTTTGATAAATTTTTACTAAAATGAAAAGCAGATTACTCTCCCAATATTGTACATACGCATAAAAGTGTACGGTTCTGGTCTGATATTTTGATTTTCAAAGTGACTGGGATTTGAGAAAAAGTCTTTCAAAATGGGTAATTCTTTTCCTGCTTCGCATAGTTCCGCGTGCAACTCCAAAGCTGTTAATAAAAGCTTCTCGTTTAGAAGCTTTATAGCAATTTCTTCGTAAGATACGGACGCTTTTGCGGCCGAGCATCCTGAAATGACAAACAAATTTTTGATTAAAAATTCTCTACGAATAATGCATCTCATTGTCAAGAATCATTATGCGACAGTTTGTTCCTGGTACCAATGACGTGTATACATTTCACGAGCACCAGAAACATTATTCGCATGCTTTGCAAATAGAGCTCCTTACTTGTGGCTTTTATTTCACGTTATTAATAAATATTGTCTTCAAACTCTCGAACTTTTAAGGGGAATACCTTTATAAGAGATTTATAAATATGCAGTACTTACCTTTACTGTCTGTAGACAGAGGATCCCTAACCTCCTGAATACCAGCAGCCATAACTTTCACTCTACACAGACGTCAACAGAGAATGACATATCCACCTAGGTTGATGAGTAAAACAGTAACTCACTCGAGCGCGTGCCGTGCTTTCGTTAATTTAATTAAGTATATTAATAGAAATCACTTTGGCTGTATACAATACATCGCATCATTAGCGATGACAACAAAGCCATGTTAGCCACCCGTGATGTCAGTGGATTGGCGCACCTCACCTACTGTACAGGATGATTCAGAATTGTACTATGGATATTCCTTGCAATCGAACAAATTTTTTTCCTCCTACTAAACAGAATTTTAGAGTTCTTGTGTATTTGGAGTCAAACTTTGTTGCATCCATATCTTAAAAATGATGATTTATTTTCTGAAATAAGATAAGGCTTCTGAGGTTTCATGTAAAAAATCGACATATGAAACGTTTACTCCGCAATTTTATAATTTGTACATACATACAGTTACTGTCATGCGAACTGGTTAAAAACTTTATATCAATATTACGTAATTATTTCTTTTAAAGTAATCAAATTAGTATGTGTAGTTAAAATTACATTACTAGTGTTTTTGAAATTAAGGAGCTACGTAAATAATATTACGAATGATTATGGCTTAGATAATGTCTGTGAAACATCATACAGATAAAACATCAAACATTTTTCTTAAAATATTAATTTATTATGGGAGCCTTAAACGCATGGTATATAAGGTATGAATTTTTAAACATACACAGGTACTTCAAAAACATAGCTCTTTATCTTTCTCAGTACAAGTTTGAAGCAATTTAAAATATCAATGATTCCTTAGAAAAATTACAAATAAAATATAATCATAAGGAAATAAACGTGTATAAAATGAATACTTAAGCAGAATAAGTATTACAAATACATCCTGTTACTTGTTGCACGTGGAGAACCTAACGAAAAAATAGGGTCGATAAGTGTACCGAACTACACTTTAATTTCTTACAAAGTCACATTTATTAGTCTCAGCTCAGCTATCTCAGCGTCATCAATAATACGAACCTTGTTGTTCTATGTACAATCTACCTTCTGCGCGTCTTTTGTCAAATAATAATCATAATAATTGTAATAATAGTAGTAATAACGTGTCTCAAATTTTCTCGAAATATTGTTTTTTTCACCCTTTTTTCTTGTTTTCATTTCCGTCTCGTTGATATTTTTATAAGTGTGTTGAAAAATCGGTATAAATGTAACTACTAAAGGAGTAATATTACCGTAGTTAATCGTCGTAGCTTAGACAAAACTCGGAAGGACTGTAACACCGTTTCACGTTATCCTAATATTACTATTGCAACATTATTAAAGTTGGTTCGTTTAGATATACGATCCCCGGAGATCACCCGAGAACAGAAATCAGCCAAAACGATCGTTTGTCTAAACAACTAATACAAAATTATTAACATTTTTCATCCTCTACAATTCAATTAAGCACCATTGGCTGTTTCGTTTTCGCATTTATTACGAGCCATTGAACAAATTGGATTCGATTAAATCTAAAATTATTACTTCGTCCTCAATTTACTATCATCGATAGATACTACTTTGTAATGTCGATATAAAGTTCGATCGACGCTAGTACGCTAATATTAAATTCTTAAATACTACATTCCATTCATGTTAAAGATAGAGTGTATGTAAACAATAAGTGTAACTATGTAATGTATTGACACGATTGGGACTTCATTGATCACTTACGACGGATTGTTTTGATGCATTACTTTAACCAAGTTACGTTATGATGAGCGCAATGAGTCAGTTCCATCAATTACTCCTATTACCTTAAACAAAAAGCTTGACGAAAACGTATGAGCTTTACGTACGTCTCTGCTTCAAATGTAGTTTTGTTCACACGTACTCTATCTTTATCCTGAATAGACATTAGATCACTACCGTCGTCGATATTATTAGCGATAAAAGATTTTCGCAAGTCTTTGCCGTGTTTCGTGTGTGGTTGGTAGCTACGACACTTGATCCATACTGATATCCTATGTTTTTCTTACATTTCTATTTACTTCCTATCATCACGTCATATAATTAACAACTAGTTTATAATTCGAACAATGATTTCTTGTTAAAATACAGGATGTAACAAGTATATGTCTCAAATTCTTAAAGGGTGGTAGAGTACCTCAATTGGTCACAAAATATCCCATGACATAGTGTCCGATCTATTTTCATTTTGCAGTAATAATTTACTGCACAAATATTTCTAATTTTTAAAACTTTATAAAAATTAAAACGTAAGAGATACAATAAAATGTATTAAGACTTTGTTTTTCTATTACCCTTCCCTAATCCATCTGCAAAAGTATCAAATACTTCGACTAATATGAAAAATTTATAAAATTTCATTTCTGCAAAACGAAGACAGATCGGACACAATGTCATAGAACATTCTGTGATTAAATTATCAAATTAAATACCCTACCATCCCTTAAAATATCGAAACGTATACTTGTTACAACCTGTATACCAATATATTCAATTGTCTCAGCAACCAACGGTAAAGTCAAAAACAGCATAAAATTTATACAAAGTATTACAGGTCTTCCAGAATTTTTCTAAGTTATATAATTATTTTCATTATATTTTTCTCTAACCAGCAACCGCCGTCTCCAGACTCGACTCAGACTGAAGTCGATAGACGCAAGGCGGCATAGTACTTATTTTTTTCTTTTTCATTTTTTGATTGGTATCAATCTAAATCTAGTATTTGGACGAAGTGCGAGGATGGGTCGTGCGTGCTTTTGCATTCTAAATCGAGCGTGCGAATCTCATAAAATCGTTTTACTTCGTTTAGCCACAGATAGCTTACTTTCGTATTTTCTTCGCCAGTTATAATTAATTTTCGTTAATTCGCTTGATACGCGTTAATAGTCTTTTAAAAAAGAAAAAGAACAACGCTAACGGAAATTTATAACCGTGTATACGCATGTGTATCCGTTTTTGTGTACATGTATGTATGTGTACGTGTGTGCTCGTGTGTTTTTTGACAAGATGATTTGGAATTTGTGTAACAGCCCTGAGAAAGAGCGAACGACGCGCGTGGAAACAATGTTTAAGTGAATTTGAACTGTATGAGAATGAACGTTTCACTGAACGTGTGAATTTGGAAATTACTTATTATTTAATTTTCTTTACGTTCACTGTTAATGTTAAGTCATGAGGTTAACAAGAGCTGTAAGACGCGAGTCATTACACCCGTGCCTCGAATTTGTATACAAATGACAACCTTCAACGCTAAATATCGATACTTCTGCAAAAAGAAAAAGAAAAACTGGTGAGTAAAAGCTATTGTACTTTTTATTCGATTAAATTAAGGGCGTTTCAGAAGAATTGTTCTGCATCACATTATATGACTTGAACTTACCGTCAGGCAACTCGTATAATTTTTTAGGAAGAGAGGCAAAATAAGGATGCCTTAACGCTTCTTCCGCTCCTATCCGATCATCAGGATTCAGCTGTAGAAGCGACGATGCCATGCTATCACCTTCAGGAATATCATAGAGTCTAGGAAATGAAAGACCCAGTTTTTGTGGTGGATAGAATTCCATTATATACGGTTTATATCCTGGCAAGTGAGTAACACCAGGCCAAGTTTCTTCAGTAGGAGTACCCAATACTTTGAATATCTTATCAAGTTGGTCGAACGTACAGCGTACACCTGGGAATGTCGGTTCACCAGTCAACATCTCCATAAATATGCAACCTACTCCCCACATATCGAGCGAGGTAGAATATTCTGTGGAACCCAAAAGAACATCAGGTGGCCTGTACCACAATGTCACAACTTCGTGCGAGTACGTATGTGACGGTACAGATTTTGCTCTCGCCAAACCAAAATCTGCTAGCTTAAGTTCCCCTATTTCGCTGATTAACAGATTTTGTGGCTTCACATCTCTATGTAATACTCTCCTAAATCAATACACCAATAAATTAGTTACGCGCAAATCAAATCAAATACTTTAAATGTACATATATCTTTTTACCTGCGATGACAATACGCTAGACCTCTTAACAATTGAAATAGAAACAATTTAACATTTCGTGGATCCAGTCCTCCGTTACCGCTTCCATACCTCTCCATATATTGAGATAAATCGGTATGAACATATTCGAAAACGAAAGTAAGAGTCTCACGCGTATGAATTATATCGTGTAGGGTGACAATATTGCTATGCTTCAATTCTTTAAGAAGGCTTGCCTCGCGAATGGCAGTAAATGGAGCACCTTCCTCCTCTTGCAGTCTAATTTCTTTAAGCGCCACCACTTGCTTCGTAAGGTGACTAAAACCTTTGAACACTGTGGCGTATGACCCTTCCCCTAATTGTTCCAATTTTACATAAGCTTCTGATTTACCGAATGGCGAATCACCCTGTAAACAGAAACATATGAATATTTTTCTACGTTAGACGAATATAATTTGAAGATAGACGCGTGAGCGAAACCTTACCCCAAATGCAGAAAATCTTTTGGTTCTCCTAGGAGGTGGATCTGGCCCAAGGAAGACCTCTGACTTGGGTCGTGGTGGACGTCGAGGTCGCAAGATAACTCTTGCTTCTTCGCGTATATCCTCATCCAGAAGCTTGGAATCACTAGAAACGGAAAGCTGCCGATGCACTCTCTCATGGTCGCCCACACCTGTCCATTCTATGACATCCAATTTCGTCCTTAAAACTTTCTTTAAAATAACAGCAATAGGAATCCACGTAGAATCATTAATTTCTTACTATATTATCAATATATAATATTTTAATTTATACAATGTAATATTCTACTAAGAGTACTATCTTTTTTTTATAGGATAATACAATATCATTATCAATTACAAATCATATAGTCGACTGCCAGTATTACTAAAGCAACAAATGTTTAGCTGCACAGTTATCATCAGCTTAGTGCAAATACATTTTATAGCAGTCATTCATACAACTTGTTATCTTTTAGTAAAAAAAAAATAAAATACTTAGTTCTCTGATAAGTGTTTGTGTACACTACAACAAATTGCTCTGTACGATAAATGAAACTACGTTTCATACTCTATTATCAAGCAAACTCTAATACAATAATTAAAACACTTAAAAATATGTTACTAATCTAGTAAAAAGATGACCTTTTTTTAATGACTTCATTTCTCACTCACCATAACGACGATCCTTATCTGCAGGTATATTACCGTTTGGTTCTAAACGGTCTAGGAACTCCTCAGAATAGCCATTATATGGCAGTTGACCCCTGTTTGCAGCATCATCAGCCTCTTCTTTTGATATTGCTAGAGTACATAAAAAGATAACATTGATAAACTGACAATGGAATTTTTGGAATTATATTATCAGTCTGTGCACCATAAAATTAATTCAATTGTACATAAGTATCAAAATAAGTATTATTAAAATAAATAAGATTTTATATAATACAAAAGCATGAGAAATGATATCATTACATAACATCAGATAAGCAGTGATTAAAGTTTGTGAAACCTTTTATAATTTCAAACAGCATTAATACTTTAATGTTATGTAATAAAAAAGTACTATAATTACTTCAAGTAACAAAATTAAATTGAACTACATTTCAACTATAATTCAAAAAGGAAATGTAAATTATAGTTATAGTACAGTACTTTCTTGTCTTTCTAAAATTATGTACAATGTTAATACGTACAAAGTCTTCCAAAACTGTGGCTAAGCCGTTTCTTCAGCTTTTGTACTCTGCTAAGAGCACCACCCTTCTTCTCTCGCATTGTCACAGACCCTATGCATAACAAGTGCAATCTTTAGCAACTGTAAATTAAAACAAAAATACATAAATTCAGACATTCACACACTATAATAGATGGCCAAGAAACTCAGAATAATTTAAATGTTATAGAGTATTACATGTGCAATGACATCATGCAGTGTGCAATGCCAGTGTTCCTCAATCTTATGATTAATGGTGGTAGGGATTGTACGTAAGATATATTTGCCTTGGATAAGGTGAATTGCATATAACAATATTATCAATGAACACTTCTTCTAGAAATGAGAAAGGGAATACCTATCTTGCTTGTACAGATAATGAAATTTTTCTTCCTCTTCAATAAAAGGAAGATTGTAATAACGTATTTATTGGAACAATGAAAATGTGTAACAAAAGAGTGTTTAATTGTTTATATGAATGCAAATGACATTCTTCCTCAATTCATGTACTCTATCAGCACGTATGCTCCATTTAAAAAAGACAATAGTAACAGTTGTCCATTGTACCAGCAAAGTTACTCCATCAATAAAATTGATTAAGTAAAGTGCAACATTAATTACTGTCAGAAACTTCTACTGAAAAATTATGAATTATTAGAAGCAATTACTGAATGTAATATAAATGTTTCACAGTGTAATATGCATTTAAAACATGTAGTACATACATTGGCCATATTCTAATGGAATTGTATTTATATACAATCCATCATGAAAAAGCAATAAGCGATTAGAAGTTTCACAAATACACATATGCAGATATGTTATCGCATTCATTCATATTTATATCTGACATATAACATATATTGTGTATATATAGGGTGAGCTGTTACTATAATCAATATCATCTTTAAAAACATGCACATATGCAACAATCATGTGAGTTACATTTTCGTGACTTCTACACTAATGATTTCTTAAAATCATATGTTTAATATCAGTTTAGCTATATAGTAGCCAAAATAATTTTCCTACAATCCAAATCCTCTGACCTATTCGGTACCTCGAAAAAAGTTGACTTAATGTGTTTACTGCCCTCGACTTAATGTCAGCAAGTGACAAGCTTGTTACAAAACCTTGATGATAGTTGCAATACAAACAATACTCCTGCGATAAAAAGAGTATACGTATATATCTTCACTTTGACCCAATTTATACCTTCCTCGAGCTTACAATACTCCTTCTCATTCAAAAATCACAATTTTGATGCGTACCAAACTCTTACTCCTACCATCTCACCCTGTATACACACACACATTGCCAGTACAGTTGATCGGACCGATTGAACTTTAGCAATATGCGTGAAAGAACAATAGACAAATTACGTTGATAACTTCTAGACTCGCTACTGACTCCACATCTCGTTTCACGGTGTTCCGCATGCTTCCCCGTACACAAAAGCACTTTTCTCCATTCACGCATCTGTCGCGCTCTACCCAGCGACGTTTCCACGGCGAATCGTAGGGCACACTAACAGATCCGCGGCAGAGGCGACGATCGCACGGCGCTCGCCGCGATTTCGCGCGCGATAAACCCGTCCAAATCGCGGCCGAGGATCCGATAAAAAAGTTTTGCCAAGAATGTACACGGATCCGTTTCTCTCGTCGAAATACGTGCTGCTCGTCCCCCACCCTATCGGTTTGTAAACGACACTCTCCTCGTTTCCCCTCTACGCCGCACTTCTATGGGCCTGACACTTGCTCTCTCTCTCTCTTTTTCTTTCCTTCTCTCTCTCTTCTCTCTCCCTCTCTCTCAAACACTCTCTTTCTCTCTGTTCGTCGAGGCAACGTCCACCCCCGCGATCACGGAACTTTTGACACTGTCCGACCTACTCGATCGCGCCTCGAGAGTCCACATGTGCGATGACGCACGGAGAAGAAGCGAAATCCGCGATGGTGAAGAGAGATGCAAGGAGCGCATAGAAAGGGTAAAAAAGGAGAGAGAAAAAAAAGAACGGGAAGCGGTGTCGCGGCGAGGACACACGGTGTCTACAGCTGCGGAAAAACGGGAAAAAATTTCACGGGGATCGAGAGGGGGGGAAAAGGTGGGGTGACGGGGAGGTGGAGCCGAGAGGGATCAGCTTGCGGTAGCCGGAGACTCGCGCGGGCGTCAACTTACCCTCTTTGCTCTTCGAGGCGGTCGAGCCCTTGTCCTGACAGTACATGATTACTCATTCGCTCGCACGCACGAAACACATCACATATGGGCGGTGACGCACTGTGTGTGTGTGTGCCTGTGTCGCGCGCTTATGTGTTGCGGTACGTGTGTGTGGATGCGAGAAGCTACGTTTTCGTGGTGTTTCTCGCGGGGCAGGTCAGGTCCGGCGAGCACCACCTTCACCTTTCTCGTCTCTGGCGCATCGGTGGCGGCGTACGACACATTTTCGACGGAGTGATCGCCATGTAAAAAAAAAAAAAAAACACACACACACCACCGCTTTTCCCCCGTGCGCTCCGCGATACACGGTACGCGCCACCGACGATGTGTATCTCTCTGTGTGTCCCCCCCCCCCAGCCGAACCTCCCGTGGAAAAAGCTCGCACGCCTACACTTGGATTGAACGGTCGCGAATAACCTCTGCGACCGAGTTGACTCACGGTCGCAACTTCCTGGATGTACGGCGGGTGCTCGCGCACACCACCACTACCTTGAGCAACTCATCCGCGAGAACAAACTTCCACGGAGAAGTCCTCCGCTGTTCCCACAGCCCCACTGCCTCGCGCCACAGACAAAAGTCTGAAACTGGCCGATCCACATCGGTCAGGGTGTATGCACCTTGCACTGAGAAGGGAAACTCAGGTAAAGTTTTAAGTATGAAGGGGATTCTAATGTAGATGGGGTATTTTAATCGTGGCAGCGCTGGTTTTTGAATTTTACGCAGTTGGAGTTCGGTCGATAGTGGATTAGTCGATTGATTTTCATGGATGTGATTTTATGGAGAAATGTTTTGCGAATTTGAAGCTTTTGATGTTTGAGGGTTTCTTATCAGTAGGGGAATTATTCATTTTTTAGGAAGCAGAGTACGCTTGCATCATGAACTATAGAAGTTACTGAAGTTCCTAGGATGGGGTGTTATGGAATGTGTTCGTTGGAAATTAGGTTTTAGGAAGGAGAATTCGACGCGTGTTTCAAATGTGGAGGTGCTGAAATGAGGTATTCATTTACATCAATTTTTACTTGATTTTGTGTTTCTTCAGGTTACAGGAAACTTTTAGGTCGTTTACATCAGTTTTCAATGCTAATGACTGTCATATAATTTATAGAAATCACCAAATCATACAATATTAGAATGAAAGGTTAGATAAAAATAGACATAGATTTGTGTACTAACTTTCTAATGAGAGGCCAATGAAGCCAACATTAGAGTATAGATATATACACATCTCTCGGCCTTTTATCGTCCTTTCGATATCAGCGGCGCCTGGTCGAAGCACCACTTAACTTCATTTCTAGCAGGGCGAGTACAAGCTTATTCGAAATTCCCTATATTCTCCATGTCTAACTCTGACATGAGTATGCAGATTTCTATAGGCTGGAGTGCTGGAGAGGTCTGGCAACATTGTTCACAGCCAATGTGCATGTTCTGCGCATGCGTCTGCAATGCTTTCAGGCATTGTTTAATAGAGTGCATACTTTCGTATTGTGAGTCGGCAAAAAGGGAAAGTTGAAAAACGGCTCTCAGGATATTTAGGTGTTTAAGATTTGCCCGTGTCGCGATTCAACATCGAGCGATGTCGATCGCAGAGAAACCACCATTTCACCGGCTGCCCACGGATGTTGTGCCCGAACATTATTCTATCTGGTTGACACCTAATTATGAAACTTTTACCTTCGAAGGCAGGACGGAAACGTGTATTAACGTAAGCCCAGTTAATCCAGATTATCAGTTTAGATTATTTACACGTTCACAGATTCCTGATTCGTATTCGGGTCAGGGGAATTCATATTCAAACGTCTCTGACCCGTATGGGTCAGGAGTGGACGCGTGGTCAAAGCATGGAATTGTTATATGCATACAGTACTTTGACACATTGCGTGTCAAGTGAATTTTATGAAGGTTTCCCACAGGACCAAGACAATTTTGATATAAATATTTAAGTAATATGACGAATTAATTTTTAACTGAATGTATCAATCATACATATATGTATAAATGACATAGAATGATATGAGTCCACAGAAATAATTTGTGCTTTGTATATGTATGATCTGGCATGTAATATGTTAAGATCTTTAACTTCTACCACTTGCTATGGAAAGTATTACTTTTCGTTTTAAAAAATGATATTTTTCAAAATGTCTTATATAGATTATGAAAAGCATATGTTTAGTATTTCTTTATGTATCGTGTTTTTAAACTTGTTGTGCTCTTACTAATAGATTGATTATTCACAGGTATGCAAGGCTACAGATACTATTGTTATGAATTCTCTAGATTTAGATATCAAGAGTGTTGTCTATAAAAAAATGTTGAACGAGACGACACCTTCAAAGATTGATATCTCTGTACCAGAAGAAACTGTCACTTTTACATTTCCTGAAAAGTTGCAACCTTGTAAATCTGGACAATTACTCATATCCTTTGCAGGAAAAATTAATGATAAACTAAAAGGCTTCTATAGGAGCAAATATACTGGGTACTATGATTTTTATAATGTTATGTAGTATTATACACAAACGAAAAAGTACATGTCTTTGTATCATGAAAAAATGACTTTACCAGATGTAAATGTATAATATAATATTCTCAATTATGGGTTTTAACGTTTTGTAGACAAAAGGGATGGAATGCTGTGACTTTTTTATATCTCACATCAACACATAGACTCTTTCCCTGTTGAGATGAACCAGCATTAAAAGCAACTTTCACAATACAACTTGTACTTCCTCATGATAAACTACTTACTGGTTTGTCAAATATAATAAGCATCAATTAACATCTTTGAATTAACAAAACCTTTGTATCTGTTTTCAGACCTGATGGAACTGTTAAATATACACTTGTAACTCAGTTTGAGCCAACAGATGCGAGACGTTGCTTCCCATGTTGGGATGAACCAGCACATAAAGCTACCTTCAATATTAACGTAGTCATACCAACAGGTCTTACAGCACTTTCCAATATGGTAAGCAGCGCCTACTAGTGGTTTTCTTTTTCTTTTTAATACAGATAAATTATTAGTATCGTTTAACAATGATGATACGATTGGAGAAGAAATATTTATTTACTTATTTCAGCCTGTTAAAGCCATACTACCAATGGGCCCAACAAAGACTGTGTATTTCGAAGAAACACCAATCATGTCAACTTACTTGGTAGCAGTTGTGATTGGTGAATTCGATTATGTCGAAGACAAATCCAGTGACGGCGTATTGGTACGAGTTTACACTCCTAAGTCGAATAAAGAACAGGGACGATTTGCGTTAGACATAGCGGTGAAAGTCTTACCCTATTATAAAACGTACTTTGGAATCGCTTATCCATTGCCAAAAATCGATCTCATTGCGATCGCAGATTTTTCGTCTGGGGCTATGGAAAATTGGGGTCTAATCACGTACCGTGAAACTTGTTTGTTAGTGGATGTAGAAAACACGTCAGCTCGACAAAGGCAGTGGATCGCTTTGGTAGTAGCGCATGAATTGGCGCATCAGTGGTTTGGAAACCTTGTTACTATGGAATGGTGGACGCATTTGTGGTTGAACGAAGGATACGCGTCTTTTGTGGAATTCTTATGCGTTGCTCACCTATTCCCAGAATATGATATCTGGACGCAATTTGTAACAGATACATATATCAGAGCCTTAGAACTGGATGCTTTAAAGAACAGTCATCCGATCGAGGTACCAGTGGGTCATCCTTCCGAGATCGATGAAATATTCGATGACATCTCTTACAACAAAGGCGCGTGCGTCATAAGAATGTTACACTCTTATATCGGTGACGACGATTTCCGTAAAGGTATGAATCTATACTTGAAAAAACACAGTTATGCTAACGCAGAAACAGGAGATCTTTGGGACTCATTGGAAGAAGCCAGCAGTAAAAAAGTACGTCACGTAATGTCCACGTGGACCGAGCAACAAGGTTTCCCTGTCGTTCGTGTCAAACATCGTCAGGAAGGTAACGATAGAGTTCTGACCTTGTGTCAAGAAAGATTTTTGGCTGACGGTTCTGTGGATACCGGGAACAGTTCGTGGATGATACCAATTAGCGTGAGTACGTCAAAGAACCCCGAAGAAATTGTGCTTAACGCTTTATTGGACGAAAAAGAGAAAGAGTTTCGGGTTAAAGATGTTCCCGAAAGTAGCTGGGTAAAGATTAACCCAGGAACAATCGGTTTCTATAGGACCTATTACAGTGCAGACGCATTATCCCTGTTGTTACCTGCCATCGAGGATCGTGCGCTACCTCCGTTAGACAGGCTGGGTCTTCTGGACGATTTATTCGCCATGGTGCAAGCTGGCCATGCTTCCACCGTAGAAGTTCTTCAGTTAACTAAAGCTTTTCAGCAAGAGGATAACTGCACAGTGTGGTTCAGCATAGACAATAGTTTAAGGAAAATTGGAAACCTAATTTCTCATTTGGATTTCCAAGACGCTTATAAGACATTCGGGCGCAATTTAATGCGCGACATCACTAACAAATTAGGCTGGGAAGCTAAGCCTAATGAAAGTCATTGCGATAAACTTTTACGATCCCTCGTATTGACCCGCATGGCATCGTTGAACGACAAAGAAATTATAGAAGAGGCGAAGAGAAGATTCGAATTGCATGCTTCTCACACAACGCCTCTGCCTGCCGATCTTCGTAGTCCTGTTTACAGAGCTGTGCTTTCTGTTGGGGACGCTGAGACTTACCAGACGATGCTGAGACTTTATCGAGAGGCTGAGTTGCATGAGGAGAAAGACAGAATATTGACGTCTCTCGGCGCAATAAAAGATGAAAGTTTATTGGCCGACGTTCTTACGTTCGCCTTAAGCGACGAAGTCAGAACTCAGGATGCGCTGTGTCCTATAATGTCTGTGTCGATGTCTTATAATGGTCGCCTCATAGCCTGGGATTTCTTTAAGATGTACTGGCAGACGTTTCGCGATCGTTATGAGGGTGGTTTTTTAATGTCGAGATTGGTCAAAGTTATCACTGAGGATTTTGTCACAGAAGAGCAGGCTGAAGACGTGGAAAACTTTTTCAAGGACCATCCGATGCCAGGAACGGAAAGAACAGTTCAACAGAGCTTAGAGTCGATTAGATTGAATGCAGCATGGTTGGCTAGGGACAAAGACTCTATCAAGGAATATCTGACTTCTCGTGTTTAGTTACGGCGTGGAGAGTCACTTCATGCGTCGTGCAAAGGTCTTATTCTACCTTGTTATATCCGTCAGTCTGATGCAATGAAAAACGAGGAAAATTGTATTTTCAGTACACAGTACGCATTTATGTCACATACCATTAATCAAGAAGATTGAAATAAATATATTTACGCCTGCATGTAAATGAGTATTGAAAAAATACCTTGTTCATATTTAAATAAGAAATAACTAAGCTCTTACTGTTGGGGATCATTTGTACAAAAATACAAATTTCTTGTTATATGGAAAATAAAGCTCAAGTAAAAACGAAAATAAGTGAGTAAACTTACTGAAATATTCAATTTCTCTTTATAAAAAATGTGTTTCATTAACAATGTTTGTATTAAATAAGTATTAAAAAGTTTGAAAATAACGCAGACAAAGCGAACCAAGAAAGAGAATCGATAAGGAAGATGAATTTAAAAATTGTATATTTTATAAATTGCAGAAGAACAATCATAATTATATTTTTGAGATAATTAATTTTCAAATCAATAACGAATTGTTAAAAGTAAGGATTATTCGAACTATGTATTTAATACAGTAATATTGAGCAAATTAGATATCTGATAGATATAACAGGGTAATTTGTCATATTATTCATTTAAATATCCCATGAAAGTTAACAATGAGGATATAGATCGCGAAATTGACTTTACTTGTTAGTACAACACTAACTGTTATAAATGTGCATGACTGACCTGGAGATAAATTTGTAGTCAATTAAAATCGTGAAAAGCAGAATTAAATAAAAATTTGTAGAATATTCAATACAACGAAAATGTGAATTAAATTCTGCGTAAACCTTGAGACATGCAAGAAAAATTTAAAGAACTACAAATTACAATAGAGCTTAATTATACATGTGCAATATAAAATATATAACTATTTCGACGAAGAACTTTTTAATAGAGTAGTCACTTTGCTAGAAACAAGCGAGGTAATGTGTACATAGAAAAATTTTTCTTAAAAATTTACGTCATTTTTAATTGTGTAAAATTACATTCTTATACTTTCAACCATAATAACAAATATTTTTCTTAGTTTCAGAGATACCCTGACAATTTTCAAAAATATTTTCAAGATTAGCCATTAAAAGTAGACTTAGAAATAAGTGAATTAGGTAGTCAAGTCAGATTATAAATATTCCAAAATATTCACATCCAGTTGTCAAGTAAGTATATGACACCCAAACGAGTCAGATGGTCATCTACAATTACACGATTAGGATTCACAAGGGTGAAAACGTCACCCTATATCCTAGGATCAGGGGTCGGCAAATTTTTTACATAAAAGGCCAGATATTGCAACCAAAAGTAGGTAGTTAAAACATAAACCTCTCCGTAAGTCCATTATTGGCGAAATAAAAGTATATTTATAAGTGCAATCATTTGTAATATACCTGTTTACCGAAGCATTGAATAATAAAGTGAATAGATTTTTTTTGTTTTAATATTTTAATAGCGCCAAAATTACGGGCCAAAATTACTCAATTTACGGGTTGGACAAAAATCGACGATTTGGCTCGCGGGCCTCAGTTTGCCGACCTCTGTCCTAGATAAAAAGGGACAGACTCGAGCATCGTTACGCGTCCAGGAAGGTGACAGTTGCGGAGCACGTCGAAGTTGTTCTTATTCCTCGGATCGATCAACCCTTATAGCGTAGGAGGGTGTGCTGCTGCCGCACCGCCGTGAGTCAGTCTCCACTCTCGTTATTAGTGTACATCCAGCGAGCGACTAGCAGCTCGCCACCCTCTATCCATCCCCTGTCTCTCTTTCTCTCTCATTCCCCAGGCCGCTGGCTGCTATGAATACGAAGCAAGCTCTGTCGAGTGGCCGAAGGGACGAAAGCCACGGGGACAGAGCCAGTCGGATGGAATCTGTTCCCGTGGGTATCCCGTGAACCCGTGGTTCCCAGGAACGCGCACGCGACCCAGGGAACGGGGAACACGATCAATACGACGAACTTTGCGAACTCCTACACCCTGCGACGCCCGATACAACATCGTCCGTGCGTACCACCTAGGTCCTCTCCTTCGACGAGGACACCGTCATCGAGACAGACAGAGAGGGAGAGAAAGGCTCCTCCCTCGCACGTGTGCGTGGATTATTACGTACACGTGTGCCCATTTAACCCCACCCCGCGATAAACCTCGTGGTAGGGTGTATAGATCTCGGGACAGTTGCGGATTTATCGCTTTCAGCGATACAGGAAGCGGGGAAACAACCTGACAAGAAACTGATGCCGATGCCCGATCATTACCCAGGGCCGACTCGATGGTTGGGAGTCGATTCCACGGTCCTTTTTGGAGTTGCTTTTTATTTAGCTGAGGGGTCGTGAATGCACTTCCGCAAGGAAAAGAAACGGTCATTGAGACTTTTTACTGAAACTGCGGATTTCAGTGGCTTTAAATAAATGATCGGCTGTTATTGTTGAGCATGGAGCATCGACCTAGTGGATCCTCGATTTGTACATGTGTAGCGTATATGTTAGAAAATATCTGATTTACGTAATTCAGGTAATGTAAGTATTGATTATTTGGAAATTAGACTGAACACGAGTTTCGTTCCTTTTTATTACAGAATTTAATTTAGCATGAGATTCGTGAATGTAAGTCATTGAATCTAATTTATTAAGGTAGATTTTCAGACTTTGAGGTTTTTAACGTTCAGCGACTCGTGCAAAAAAGATCTTTTCAAGTCTCATGATAACAAATGTGGATCTGAATCTATGTACGTAACAAGGAAGTACATGTTACCAAGCTACATTTTTACTTTCACTTTCCTTCGAATCGTCGAGTGAACTGGAAATTGTCACTGCTTTAGACGTCTAAAAATTACTTCCTACTTGTTTTAAACTTCTAAGAGAAGGTAAATTCTTGAAAATGTTACTATTACTACCTTATTTTGCACATTTCGACTTCATAATAAAGAAAAAAAGAAAATTTTACAGTTGTCCGTGTGAGGAAGCAATATAAGAGCAGTGAAAAATTAGAGTATAATATTCTGGTAATGAAGTATTGAAAATTAAAAGAAAATTACTGCACTACATAATGTATTCTATTTCTTCAGGATTATGCTTAATTTAGTTTTAATCACGTATTTTCTGTAATGACGTTTAATATTAAATGTAAAAATCATCGCAGAGGGTTGAAAAGGTGTGTGCATATTCGATAAGGAAAGGGGTCAAAGGTGATCGTCGAACAAAGAACAGTAGACGCAGGTGTTAATCGTATGGACACAGTTTGCATTTATTTCGCTTGCGTGATCGTAACACGCCCGCGCGACGTTATTACTTACAATTTTACAGCCTTTCAGTCTTCGCGAATATACAATAGTTACGAACAGAGAGATCTCTAAAATTATAATATGAAAAGCAATAACAATGATAATAATCGTATAATAATATAATAATAATAATATAGTATCGACATTGCGATTAATGTAATAATAATCGTAATACAACTAATTCGCGAGTTTTATTATCTACAAGGGGAATTTAAAAATAATACAGGCTCTCTGGTCAACGATAAACATATGTATTTAGTTACTACGTGAAACCTATACAAAAATGGCCCCCATTACAACCAGTTGAACAGTTGTTCCTAACACGAACTATAATTTTTTTTTAGATTACAGTGCAGCTTGGAATTTCTACGCTGAAACTTCAAACAATAGCAACTGGGATTTACTAGCACCTGGTCGTAATGACGGCTTAGTCATCAAGTTGAAGATACAGAATGTAAAATAAAGGAAAAAATCAAACTTCTCAAATTGATACCCGAATACAGAACAATTACGTCGATTAAAATCGCCATTAAAAAGGAACACAGTTTGATTTAGAGGTAACGCTATTATTAAAAAATGAAATACGGTAGACTTGAATCGCAGAGAGAATTACAAGAATCGCTAGGGGGTTCAAAAGAACATCGGACGCAGAAGTGAGCAGTCGATTACGATGATAGGTCGTGCGAGGAATGCGGCGAGTTTTATGTACAAGTATTTACATCTTTCCACGAAGAAAGAAGCTACATCGGCCTCAGGTAAGGCCCGCTTTTATCGTTCTTCTTCCTCTCCTCTTCGCCCTGCTCCTCAGGCCTGTACACCCATCCAAACGCCTAGTCTACTTCCTCGTTCTCCCAACAGGGCTTGTCCTTCGAATTCTCAACAAATCTGTACATCCGAGGGAGCGTCAGTTAAGAAGACCCGAGGATTTCCGATCGACTCCCCGAAGAAGAACACCTTGAACAATCCTGGGCGACAAGCCGAAGCCGCAAAAGCTCGACTCGGCCCACGGCGACGAGCCCGCAGCGACCTGGCCCTTACTGGAGCTGACTCGCCGACACAGGTCACCGTTCCGCCACCAGCCCCGTCATCGTGGTCGTCGTGGACGTGGTGGTTGTCGTTGGCGCCGTCGTCGTGACGTTCAATAGCGGCTGTAGAGGCTGCCGCGGCGTGGTCTTCGTGACGTCCGACTCGTGGTGCACGTTAGTCTCCTCTAGAGTAGTCTGCAGGTCACAGATATACTCGATCACCCTCTGGATAACTTCGAGCTTGGACAGCTTCCGTTTCCTCGGCATGTCTGGAACCAAGGACCTCAGCTTCGTCAGGTAAGCAGCCACCTCCTCCGCCTCGAGGTCGCGACGAGTTCCATTGATTCCCAAACTATTGTGCAGGACACCTCGACTCGGCGGAACTCTGCCGCCCACAGGGCTCACTACCATCGCTTTCATGTCGCGTGCTCGTGTCACCCCCTGCTCGTGTGTGTACCCTGATCGGCCAGGTAAGTGGCTGAAAGGATATTAAGCAGCTAGATGCGGGCCAATTAGAATTTGGTCACGCACACCGACTCTGGGTTGCCAGACGGCTGGTGCAAGTACACGCACCCCCGCGTGTGTTTATCGATCGAACTCGGCTGGGTGACTGCACAAACAGTCTCGCCTTGATTGGAATCCTTCGTTTCCAGGTCCTTAGGGCTTCTGTCCGCAGACGTTTTACTTCACGGTGATTCTTGGCACGAACGTGTCACTTGCACACACACAGCGTAAGAGTTTATTATCACGAGCCGACTGCACTCGCGGCAAACATTTTTGGGAAGATCGATGGAATGACGAGCGAAGTGGACTTTCGTAATTTGAAAGTGGAGTATAAGAGCGATCCGTACAGCGTGAATGTTGCACTACCGGTGGATCGAAGTCAACTGGCCTCCGCCCCTCACCTGCGCGCTCTTATAGCGTTCCCCCACCCTAAAGTGTCGTGCTACCCCCGCGACGCCTCCACTACTCCGGACGGCGCAATCGCTGCTCGAATGGAATAGCGTTGGACTCGAAACGCTCGCGAAACGAATTCTTATCTGACCTATTTATAACGTGTACTTTCGTAAATATTTATGTGCGTGCAACACTTTTTTCATTGTTACTGAACGAGTGCATCGATGTTTACGATGATGTTACAGTAATATTGTTTGCGTGGTATAGAAACGTATGAACCATTTTCCCCTATATCTACGCATGTATGAATCAAACTTGGTTCATTTTAAAAATTTATCATTCAGAAATTTGTTTTATTTCGGGATAAATTTAATCTCTATTTCTGTTGAGATACTATACTTTAGTGGAATATTAAAAATTTCTAACTGTTGAGAATAAGTCTGTTGAGTTGAAGGAGAAATGAAATACCTAACAATATTTATAATTCGTATTTACGTTTTTTAAATAAATACAAATATATTGTCAGTTGATTAAGTCATTTGTAGAAGTTGACTAATTAACAACTTAATAAGTAGGTTGATTTGATCGATCTCCTGTTGCAATGTTAATAATTAAATATGAAAATTAATACATATAAAACTTCAGTTGCTTACATTAACTACACGGCGAATTCATTTGTGTCACAGTTGACACAGATTGATATAAATCAAGGAGTGAGGAATTCAAACGCAAATAGTACCCATAAAAAAGTTAAAATGCCTAATTAACATAATTACAGTGATATCTACTGTCTTATTTCAATAATAATTCAAACAAGATACTTTCCATCATTAATTTGATATTACATAAGTGCTGAAAGTACTCATTTTCTACATATTTTTTCTATTTAGGGCCAAATCAACCAGCAAAAAAATCAAAACAGAAAGAAAAGTAAATTAGAAGAAAAAGAAAAAACGGAGTAACCTATAGGTATAACAGAACAAGAATAACTTTGTTAATAATTAAAACAATACTAATTTACAAAGCTACATTAATCAGACATTTTCATTTATTTTTGTAAACTCACTCACAGAGATATTTCAAACTTCTCCAAGAATCTAGTACCTAAAATCTAAATGATCCAACGTACACTAGACCCTACTCATCATCGATGCAGTTCAACATATCCTCTCATTTGCCTACATCCGATTCGTTCCATTTACAGACGGCCGTAAAGCGGAAAGAAAAAGCGGAAGAAAAAGGCATCCCTGTCGCAAATTACAAGCACGTCGATGGAACAATTCGCGGCGAAGGCGCAGCAGAACGTCGCTAGGAATTCCAAACGCTCTATCTCTCGCCCCTCGGCAGTTCCTCTCCCCCCGGTCGCCCTGGCCAGCCGTTGTAACTTGTTCCAGCCAAATCGTCCAGGTCGAAGCCGACCGTAGTCGGGGGTGTTTGACGACTATGGGACCAGAGGCGTCGGCGGGACAAGCCGGGCGTGGAAGAGAAGGGCGACGCCGCGGCGAACCACCGTATGGGAGAGAAGCGACGAGGGTTGCGGGGTGGTGTGTGCGTGAAGGGTTCTGTGGCGCGGGTGGAGAGAAGAGAGAAGGGAGACACGACCATTGTTGAACGTCCGGCGGCGCCAGCCACTAGCCATCACGGCTACCACTACCAATCCGTCGTCTCCACTACCACCGACCGAGAACAACGACAACCACCGTCCTCACGGTTCGCCTGGGCTCAGCACGGTGCACCGTCAACCTGTACACCATGATTCCGGCGACGACTCTTCATGTACATGTATGTACACGGCCGAGCGTCGCCGTTCCGAGGCTCTTCGCCTTCTTGACTTGCGTGCTCGCGCGTATACACGCCTGAGCGCGTTGTCGCTCTCCCTGCCTTTCTCTATCTGATCCACGCTCCACCGAGATAGCTCTCCTCCGCTCGTGACACTAGTTACTCTTTGGAGTCTCGTTACTGGTGGGACGAGGAGCCAGATGATGTCCGGCGCTATGAACACAGAACAGAGGGACTCCCTTTATTATGCTGGACTGTGGAACGAGTCCCCTGGGAGATCCCCACGAAATTGCGTCGGCAGGACAAGGAACGGAGATGAGGTGGCGAGGGACTCGCGATGAGTTTGCTCCCGTCGCTTTTTTCGTTTAGGGGTGCAGAGGAAGCATTTTGGTGGATGTACTTCTGAGCCATTCTTGGCTTGCGATTTGAGTATTTAAATGAATTGCTGAATGTATTTTGAAGTAGGTGGTTAAAATGTATGTGAGATCTTCGCTGCAAGTCGATTTAGACTCTAAGGAATATTAGTGAATTACTTCGGAGTGAGAAAGAAGGTTTCAACTGCAATAAGTTTGCTAAGATCCAAGATCC
This sequence comes from Calliopsis andreniformis, assembly GCF_051401765.1. NCBI lineage: Eukaryota > Metazoa > Arthropoda > Insecta > Hymenoptera > Andrenidae > Calliopsis > Calliopsis andreniformis. The sequence goes on from NC_135063.1 coordinate 9,036,926, forward strand.
AAGGGAATAATTTTCCAACCATTGAAATTGGATATACTATTTCCATAGTACCAGGAATATAAAACTGGTTAAAGTTTCACTGTTTCACAAATACCACCTTAATGATAGTCATTATAAGATTATGTTACCGGAAACCTTCTCCGAAACTCAAACCAAATTACTATTGGGTCATTTGCTGGATTTTGTAGATATTTAATACACGATCTAGGGAAAATTAGAAACTGAGGTATGAATGTTAGAAGATCCTGAGGTAAGTCTGTTATCTGACACTGTGGAAAAGACGTGGTCTTCCGTTAGAATACCACGACTTTTCATTGCGTTTGCTATTCAAAGAACGAAGTGTTCGAACATTCATTTGAAAACTTACCTTTTTATCTCTACGTATAAACCTCTATTGAAGCAGCTCTAAATGAAGGAAAATAGACAGAAAAGACGAAATAGAGTTGCACAGAAAATAGTAAAGTCATGTCTGGTAGAATTCTAGAGCGTTCTTTCGCTCCAGGAGAGTTTGTATGTACCTATATGGCGAGCATACGGAACGTGGAACGTATAAAGATGCGAGAGTGATAATCGAAAATGCAAAGCATAACGGGGCGCGCCTCATTGCGCGCGAAATCCCGTCGCGATAAAGATTTTAGATAGTAGGAAATAGTTGCTGGCCGAGATGGAAACTAAAATTTTCGCGCTGCCGGAAGCGAGGGCGTGAAGCGATCAAGAGGAAGGCCTATAACGGGAAACGTGTTGTAAAGGATATGTAATTCATGATCGGTTGCTAATCGAGAAATTATGACAATGGAGAGAATATAAGAGACCGATTTATTTTTCTTTACAGCAGTAGAAAATTCATATGAGTAGATAAAAGCTTTCTAGGTCTACAGAAATTGTTTTCATATTGTTTTCTGCTAAAACGAAAGCATTGTAAAAGAATATTGTAAAATACACTAATCTATGATATAACTTTAATGATGGATTTCACTCAAGATTTCTATTCTAAAGCAAAATACATGTCACATTAAACTACCGATTTAGCATATTGCATATCTTAACAACACAAAAAATTAGGACTATGAAATCTTGGGACTATTCAATTTTGTGCATTAAATCCTCCATGAATTAAGTCGTTGTTTTACTGTTTCAGAATATGTTATTCCATAGCAGAGCATCATAGTATTAACGATCGAAAATTGACATCGCCATAACGGATGAAACAGGTTGAAAAAAAGCTGGATCGCATACAATATGAGAGTATAACATATTTGTCGACGCGCGCAAGGAAGCAGGCAATGTAAGGATTCCGTGGAAAATTACAGGGAATAAAATCGAACGAAACGCCCGTGAGACTCGGGCACTTGCGCGGTTACATACCTGAGCAACCGGATCTCATTGACTTCTTGACCTTCGGCTTGAAGAAATGGAGTTCCCTTGACCTGGGAATAAATAAACTGACGAAACCGCTGTCCCGGTGCAATATTATCAAGTTGACGTTTATATATATTTCGACCAATATCACTGCTCAATTACAACGAGCAGGCAAAGGTATTAAGGCGGTAGTTGGTAATTGGAACTCGATACCTACGCTATTCCCTTTATCTATCGTTACAGGGTCGCGTTGGGTGCCGATTACTTATTGGTCCGACTACCTTGAACCTCCTTAATTCGATTAATTATTAGTTAAACTGATCCCCTTTGGTGTTTCTATCTCAGTTTTTGCACCGTCTCGCGTTTTATACCTGTAAAGCGTTAACGTGTCTGGAGATTACCCATTACGCACTGGCATTACCAGTTTAATTAGCATAGGAAACGTAAATTTTCAACGTTAGACCGAACCAGATAAATGAATCTATAAATATTCATCTATAAAATATACGAGAACGTCGGTTCTCAACTGGTGTGCTTTTGGTGAGGTGGTGTGGTACAGAAATAATGCGAGATGGTAGCGAAACGATACCAGCCGAGGGTTAATTATCACCAAAAGGCTTCATTTTCCGCTCAACTCTGCGAGATAATTATCCTCGTGCTCCTATTTCGAGCTCTTCATCTCGTTTCGCGTTGGTAGACGCGTTTTCGTATTACACTGTCGCCGAGACGCCGACCAAGCCGTCTGGGCGCCGCTTTGAGCCGAGAAGAAACCAATGTCCGGCGTTAGAACCGGAATAGTAACGCGTTACACGGGAATTCTAAGGAATACTAACGCGACGAGGAAGTGACTTGAATGCTGGACACGTAGACGCCTTACGACCACCGGATCTTCATTGACTAGACAACTAACTCGGACATAATTTCAAATTAACCCTTGCCTGTAAGGGCGACACTTCTACGGTTGGTGATTGGAGAGTAGATAGTACTAAAACTGATAAGAGAAGGAAAGAGAAGGAAAATTCTTGAATTCAAAAATGCAACTAGATACATACATATAGACACAATTATTATTCATACTTTTCTATGTATTTTTGAATGCTGAAATCTGACAATAATATTTCAAAAAGTTCATTATTAATAAACGTTTTTATATTTAAGAGAAGGTATCGCACATATATTTCGTTTTTGTCCCTTCAAAATTGTAGCAGCTCCATTCCAGAGGGATCAACTCATTGTGCAGCTATAAATTAGGAAATCAATGCGGAAAGATCGTCACTGAACGATAAATCCATCCGTTACAAGCGATCGAGCAAGAACAGAGGTAGGGCAGGGTGAGTTTCGATGGGATCGCGGGAAGAAGGGTAGCACTGACGTTTCGTGGATGAAAACGCCGGAAAGATAGCCCGATTCGGCGCGGGATCGATAAAAGGCACGGCCAGGCTAGTGACCATAAATCAGATTATGTAAATCACCGGTGACGTTTCATTGACTGCGACCCGATACAATTTGCAATCGAATCGCTTTTATACGTAACGAGGAACTGGATTGGAAACTGGATCGAAAATAACTACGGCATTCCTTCGGGGGCCGATATCGGACTACGATGTTTTTAACCGTGACCAGACGCAACGTGCGATGCTCGGGTTTAAATAAACCCGTAATCGCGAGCGGCGCGAGTTGCGTAAATCCCTTTCGAGCATCGGGAATAACGAGTTAATCGACTATTTCGACCTGCGAAAGCGTCGTATAAATTATTCGAACACATTGCTCGACGACTCTCCGCGACGAATGAAAACGCGTTTCTCGTATGATGAGACTTTCTTTGGAGGAGAAGATAGAAACACGATCGGGTTAGTGAAATTGGTTGTGGTATTTGGGATTTTTGTTTGGAGATTAGTTTCCTTTCTTGACAGGATAGCAGTGGTACTCAGAACCATGTAAATTGATGTGTAATATTTTACAGTCTGTTTTGGTGATAATTTTTAAATAAAATAGGTTGAAAAAACTGTAGACTAGTTAATAAATGAAATAAATGAAAGTTAAATATTAGTCTAAAATGCCTGAAGTATTTAATATCCTTATACAGCTTGAATTACCGTGACTTGTGAGCACTCAAATGATTCTTTCATTTTACATATTATAAAAAGTGTCTCAGACTCTGTTTTGTTTAGTAAAACACAGTGGATAGACAAATTTAATTCTTATAAATGTTATATTTTATAAGATTTCAAGCCAAATTTTAATTTTTTTACAGCATGGTGTCGACAAAGCAACATTTGAAAATTTAAGTATTTGAAAAGCCTACAGGAGGCATTTGAATCGTAGTCACGTGATTATTGTTGCGCCTGCGCGATTCCATCCGCGATTCTTCCCGCGCGGTTAGTCGTTAAGATCGTCTCCCAATTTCTTTTTGCTTTTCTATAGAATAAGTCTTTAATTCCTCAATTTTCAATTCAGTTTTAATTTCTGTATTCTTAGTATTCGATTTTTTGTATTTTTATGTAAAAGCTCAGTTTACTGTGCGATGGAGAAGCTTCTGAACTAAGAAGATCTAGGTTACGTAATTTTCGCAGGTAGATCGTATAATCAATTTTCAATAATTTATTGAATATAGTTTTATATGCTATCACATAAGTTAAGAAACGTGTAATTTCAGTTGCAATAATGTTATACAGTACAAATTAAGTACAAAATACTTTTAACATTTTGTTCTCTGTACTCGGCGTCTGTGATGGGTAAGTACGATACGTAGTTCATACTTTAAGAATTTTTCGTGTGTACTCTTTTGTTATATTAGATGCAATTTTTGAGATTTGAAATTGTTTTCTTTTATCGATTTCAATGAACTTTCTATTCTATAAATATAAAATCTTCGTTTGATAGTAATTATTTATGCACATGTTAAATCAAGGATGTGTGGAAAATCTAATGCATAATTTTTTTGTTATCTAGGTTCACGTGGAATGTCGGAAACTAGAAAGCTGCTCTACCCTTACCACGTTGAATTAAGAGGAATTCTAGAAAAATGTCCATAAAGACGAGGTACATATTTGATGTGCAACGAATTAAATCGCGGTAACGAACGTGAGTTTATAACATTATATATTTTAATACGCATCTTTATTTGTCATGTTTATATGGATATTAATTTTACTGCATAGATCATGAGTCATCATAATGTAGTACCCAAATAACTCTCTAAGTATTTTATATCAATATTAGTGGACATTTCTTGTGTCAATAATTCAAGTATTAATCCATAGTATTTTTTATGTGTATTCTTTTATCTTTAGAAAGACAAATTAAATAATCAAAATTTTATAATCTTATGAGGACAAACTTGAATGTTGAGAATAGAATTGTATTAAAAAAATATGAGCCTGAAAAAGTATTAGGCAAATATAAAATACGATTTTTCAGTTTTTTCAACATTTTGTCGAAAAAACTTTTTCTTTTTTCTTGTCGAAAAGACTTTTTCGACAAAAAGTTGAAAATTAAGATTTAATACAAATTGTACGTTCTGGTGACTCGCCCTTTATATTCTTGTTGCATGCAATTCTTAAAATGTTATTCAATCCCATAATTTGCCACAATATTTCCAACACATATACTTATACGTTAAAGGACAAATAACGCGACAGATTTCAATTTTATTTCGCGATGTTTCTCCTAATACATATATACTCATCTTAAAACTAACATCAGTCATACAACACCTAGAATGTACAATTACTTTTTGCATTGAAGTATGGATAGAGAAAAACACAGTAGAAAAAATATATCGATACACCCCGTGCAATTCCTATCGAAACGCAATCAAATGCCTATTGCTCGAATAAAAGTGGAAAAATATTAAGTTGTTTGAAAAAGCACGAGCGGCGCTGAAAAATAAAGGTTGGATCAGTGCGAGGCACACGTGTGATATAAAATCGCAAATCGGACCGTATCGGATAGTGGACTACGCGCAGGACACGAATACTCTCCAAATGCAGTTTCGTTGTACGCATTGGAACACCGTCAATCAGACCGTGAATCCATCGATCGCCTCTCTCTCTTCCCCTCTACGCCCATTTTGCTTTGTTTGTTTTTACAATTGGTTCGCGATCAGCCGAAAAAGGAAGAAACTCGTCGTTTCATGGAGTCGCCGAATAAAAACAATTCCGCGATCGTGCCATTGACAATTAGTGCCACTCGCGCGCGGCTCTTGGAAAATAGGACAGGGGAAATTTATACGCACGCATCGTCGTTTACCTGGCTCGGTATAATTAACATAAATCACGCTATGGAGGGGCGAAACTGCTGTTAAAACCTCGCCCATTGCGCGTAGACGGCATCGCGTTAGAATATAAAATAATGATTTATGGAGAAACGTATTTCCTTTGGTCGTGTGATCTAGTTAACGCAGGGAACGTTGACGAGTTTTTGCCAACCAGCGTGATGGTGACTGCAAATTTTTATCAGAAGTTCCGGGGATGGATTTTTGTGTAAACTGCTAGTGGATATTAGTGGATATAGTGGGTATAGTTGTGATATTAATGTTGGGTGGTTGTGAATGTGTATGTGTTGTATTAGCATTTGCGTTAGAGGTATTGAATATTGTGGTATCTCATTTCCGAGTATTTTATACGTCTCTCTTTTTTGTTATATAAAAAGCATTGAACGTGATGCAATACGATAGTCCCTCATTAACTGATAATTTACTATTCCCGTTAACTAAACTTGTCTTATTACATTTGGATTAATTATTCAAAAAGTAGAAATAGTGAATGGTTTTGAATGAGTGTTGAAAAAACACGATCAGTCTTTATTAAGCCAAAGACACTCATCAGTTGATTTCATACAAATTATAGAGGTATTAAAAAATCAAATTCAATTTCAATCAGATTCCATTTGCAACGTTCTGAGTTTGTCATTTCTGATATGAATAACAAGTGGTCAATGTAGGCCAAATATAGCCAATATAACTAAAGCTAGTCTTCTCTCTCAATTTTTCAAAAAATTAACTTTTACGTAATATCTTGCAAAAACAGAATTTGATAAATCATGAACCAATCTAATCATGATCCAATTTCTAAGGGTCCCAAACGACCGCTACAAGAAAATGATCTAACTCTAAAAAAATCAGTCCATTTATCATACCACTTCATTACTCAAAAGCAGATCAACATTCACTATTTCTGTTTCTCGTACGCCACTCAACTTTTACCCACTCTGTTCGCGAGTGACATAACGTCTATTTGCATCTCTCCCTCCTCGAGATATTATCATTTTCTCCGGCCACAAACGCAAAGAGAAACATTTTGTCGTCAATACGAGAGAGCCACCTTTATCCGCGATTTGCTAAAGCATCGTCGGTTTCGTTTCCTTTTTCATCCGCGAAACAGCACGAAAATTTCCACTCTGTGCCAGTCGAAATGGCAGCGAGCCGCGCGCTGCCGCTGCGGACGCATTCATCAACGACTGACTTCACCGATCCGTCGCTATTATCTCATGCATTATGAATGATTCATGAGCAATCGCTGCGCCGGCTACGTGGCCTGCTTTTGTAAAAATCATAGATTTTCTTCGGTCCCGTTTCCGAGAACGATATTCTCGGCACGTCGTTCGTGGAACAACGGCGAGAATTTTGAAACACGTCGACGGAAGCGGCGCACAGTGGTTTGGGAAGGAGCAGTACTCCCTGGTCAGAATTAGAAGATATTTTTGTATTCAATATTTTTAATATAGACATATTTTTTGGAGTTCAACTCTGAGCAAGAATTGAGTTTTAATGACAATACGAGGATTGGCTGAGAAGTATGCATACACTTATGTATACGTAGCTCGAGAATGAAAAAAGGTACTGAAGAAATTCGAAATAAAAGCGAAAGTACAATTCCTTGTCTTCAAAATGATACGTTTATTTTGAACATAATCCCCATCTGGGAATATTTGTCTCTCCAAAAACGCGTGACAAGTTTTTTCATTGTGTCACTGAGGCATTCCACAGTTGATTCTTGATCCAGGATTTTCGTAAATTCTTTGTGGCACACTGAGACATTGAGGAACTTGAGAAGATGTGTGTGATGTGTATGAATATCCAAGAATCGGTTGTGTTACCAGTACAGTGCGATAACGTTGGACCACACACAATGCATATAACTCTCGATACTCTTGGAAAGTTGAAGTTTGAACCCGTTCCACGCCTCTTATATTCATCTGATTGGGTACCCTGTAATTTTTATCTCTTTGTACACCTCAAGAGGGACCTCGAAGGCAGTGGAGTCCTGGATCAAGAATCAATCGCTGGAATACCTCAGTGATTCGGGCTTGCTACTCTGAAGAAAATATCACTTTTCAAAAACATTGGATTTGAAAAACTGAATTTTGAAAACAAAACGCTCCGTTTTAGATCACTATGTGGCAACGATTGGATCTGGCGGTGTGCTCGCGCTCACGCACGCACGCGGTGCATGTAAACAGAATCATATCTCACCGCTTGGAACAGCATTATTTTCTCTCCCTCTCGTGAAACACCTGAACCAATCGCTCGAATCTGGTTTGCGTAAGCGATTAAACGGCACTTAGGAAAACAACGGTGCGTTCGGAAGTGTTACGTAATTTTACTTGCATTAGGTGCGCGATGGAGTTGCGTCCGTGTACAGAAGGATGTACTTTATCAGCAGCCTTAGATATCTCTGTAAAAAGTGGTTCAGACATCGCGATAAGAATGCGAGGCTGGGAATTAAAAATATCTGTAGCGAAAGTACACTGTCGTCCGAAAGGTTCATATCACTTTGTGAAATTGAATTCAATCGAAATTCAATTATGAAATTGAGAAATTTCATACGGAATTCAATTTTTGGGAAGCTGGGAGTCTCTTCTTGGAGAATCAACTTTAAGTGAATTGTAGACAATTTTATTGAATTTTTAATAATCATAAGGAGACAAAAATCGAAGTCAGTGCTACATGTGTTCTTTAATTCGCTATAAACTTGAGAAAGAGAGAGTACAATGTTTCTTCCTTGTATGTTCATAGCTTTCTAATGAGCTTATAGTGTAGGATGTGTCTGAGGTCAACTCTATAGATAATACAATTTAGACAGACGTATGAAATTAAAATTTTATTTTCAAATTTGCAAAGTTAATTTGGATATTGTTAGAGTTTTTGTTTCAAAAAGGCATACTGTGCCATATTTAGGACGAGAGAAATGATATATGAATGGATTAGCTTTAAACGAAGAGTACTGTTGGCTAATAGTGCACAGCAGGTTGATAGCTCGAGAGAGTTTCTACGTGAGTTCTTACAGCTCTTCCCCCGCGAGAACTACTTTCGCGGAACACGTTGTTCCATCGACATGACGGTATTCTAAGAACAGTGCACGCTAATTGACTGATTCTAGACTGATCAGTGATGCAATTCTGTGTCTACTGAACTTTTTGTTGCATCAACCCCCTTATCATAATTCAATAGTTTTTCTCCAAATCATATCTTTCCATTCTACGAATGCTTCCATCTTCTAAATCCTACATTATCTTCCTATGTCGCAACATCTTATTCACCTATTTCTAAACCTTGCCCTTTTTGTCACTTTGAACCAGTGTTATTCTGAAATTTAAAAAAGAAAACCATCTGTTAAATGTATTTAGCACTATTACTAAACTAGTCAGTCAAAATTTAATTTAAATCGCTTTTAATAATTCCACTAAAAATTGGTCACAAAATTAAACAATAGTGGAGCAATATTCCACGTAGACAGAGGTCTGGGAATTCCCTAATCCCCAGCCAGCGACAAGCGAAGAACACGTAAAGTATGCGCATTGTAAGCCGCTGTTAGACCCTCGAAATAGTGCTGGCATTCGAAACGCAGCCATGGAAGAAGCATCGCGAGTGCGCGCACGTGTCCAGCGAAATGTAATCATTGAAATTTACGTGGCGCGAAAACAAGCTGCGTGCCAGAATGCAAAACGTACGACCGCCTTGGAAGAGGTCGGCGCGGCTAAAAAATCCCCGAGACACTTTGTAAGTCAGGCTCGAGCTTACTGTTTGTGTGATTCACCGTAGGAAACGATTCGGTCGAATCGACCGATGCGGCCAGGTGTTCTTCTTTCGGTCAGCTGTACTCGCCACGCACTTGAACGAGTTCCGTTCTTGCTGCTGGCAATCGGCTTATCGGGACGATAAGGAATCCCACGTTTCCTATCATAGGGTCCTCGGTGCAGGTGAACCGAAACGTTTTCTAGGTTCACACGAACCTCGAGATATTTGTCCAATCTCGAGCCTTACTTCTGATAAGCCACTTGACATGGATTTATCCAACATCTTTTTGCCGTTCTTTGCTTCTGATACGGCACTCTAAATTAATATTTTTATTTCGTGTCACGATTCTTGTGCGCGATCGTGAATTTTATTTTTAGGATTTTTCGTAGAATTAGTTTCCCTGGAAGTTTCATATTTTATTGGGTCTTTTTAGGGAAGTAAGTTACTAAAGTCATCTAGTGTGATGGGAATCTCTGTTTTATTGATGAGAAATTTTTGGAGTAGATATTCGTTTCGTTGTAATTGTTATTCAATATCTTTACCAAATAATATAGAATAATGGAGATAAAGAAATTTTCGATTGCTTAGTTTGACTTGTTCTGTTGAATAACTTGTCTTGTGAGTAGAAACAGTTAATAAACGATTTACTTCCATTAGTATCAGAGTTTACATTTTATTGGACTGCTTTATTATCTTATTTAATTCTAAGTCTTTATTAAGTTGTAATGTTGACATCTTCTATTAATATTACGGACGATTTCTCAATCAGTCTCGGCCATAATAGATAAGTGTGCAATAGGAAGAGGAAATCAGAAATCAATTAATTATGTGGATGAATAAAGTGCAAATAAAATGACAACTTTTGTTCAATAGTAAATCAAAGTAAATTGCATCTGAGATGAACAATAATGTGAAGCATATGTACTAGCAATAAGAACAATATATTCACATTAAAATTATATTACTATATCAAAATCTACACTAATGTATTATTTTTCTATGATTTTCTATTGTCTTCAGCCACTATGAAATAACCTATTTTTAGAGTGATCTCACAATTTTTGACATTCATTAACATTTAACAACCATTCGAAGCATTTTCCAAAAGACAAAATACCTATTCTTCTAAATTTGAATCTCTGCTACGTTCAAAACTTCCCTCCATAAACCTCAAATCTGTTCAGAAAAGCCAACCCAGCTCCAAACGAAATATCCCTCAAGTTAAAAAAACTGAATGACATAATCGCAAAGTCGGGATTACATGATCCCAAAATGTATTTCGAACTCGATAATTATCGTCTGGATCCTAAACCTTGCTTACAAAGCGTCGATAGAAATTAACTCGGCCTCCTGTTGATAAACAGGTGCGTTGCGAGATTTTATCGATTTCGCCTCTTCTCTAGTGTCGATTAAAATATTCGGTGTTCTACAGAGCAATCGTTTCAAAATCGTCCCCCTTCTCAACTTTTGGCCTCTGTACGTCACCGATTGTCCGCGCGCGAGTGAAACGATCGAGGCGTACCTGGCGCAACAAGCCAAGAGAGTTTCGCCCGAACGCCTCGAGGATAGGACGAACAGAACAGCTTGCGCGAATCCGATGCAGGCGAATTCCTCATTCATTTCGAGGTCGAAGAAAAAAAGCAGACGCTCGATCTTTGCCGCAGATACTCGTTTCGCCTCGATACGAAGGTCGACTCCGCACAATAACATTTCGTAACGCTTTATGATAAACGAAAGGCTGAAAGGTCGGTTACGTAATCGACCGTATGACGGTGCAGTTTCGTTCCCATTATCTTCGGGGTTGAAAGAAACGCATAAATTGACGGGTTCTCGTTAATGGAGCCCATTTTCCGTGTCGATATTTATTACAGTGGTCGTTGACAATTTTTTTACTTTTACTGCTTTGCAGTACCTATCCACTTGCAAAGAGAGGCTTGTCAGTATAGTAGACTGGACAATGGGTTTTAATATTAGTTCATTAACGGACAGCTTTTGTAAGCTTTGTAAGACAATTAATTCTTGTCCTCGGAAGTACTAATAAACAGGTATCAATTTTGAGGAAGATTATCGTGGTAATTTTTCAATATTTTGACAAGATTTCACTCTCCATAAATAACACTTTATTGCTACTGTTGAAAGTATTGTAATTTTCTGGATTATTTAAATTCTTTATATAATATTATAACAGATATTTATAATACAGTATTATACAACCATTTCAACTGTATAGTTGAAATGCATTAAAGAAAGAGCAGGATATTTTAACAAGCTGACGATATATACTCAAAACGTGTTCAGATTCGCAATGAACCAATGTGTCCCATAATTACAGCCGTTTCACTTAATTCGGACACTGAAAGTCTGTTTAATGGCGTATTAATCACTGCGACGCGTGAAAACACGATTTCTCGGCTGGAGTTACACATTGCAACAAAACTTTCGATTCGACTTCCAGCGACACGTTTCGATTAGCTATTGTAAAAGTAACGTTCCAAGAATGAAACTACTGGATATCACGTTCAAGTATACGTTCACGCACATAAAGAATTTCTTAAAGAATGAGCTCTGAAAAATTTTCAATCAACATGTTTTTAGTATAAAAATACTAGCCCCAGCAAACAAAAATATTCTTCAACTCTTTTCAAAATTCAACATTTATAACCCTAAACTATATACTTGATAGTATTTCAGCGAATTTTCACACAACTTTTTCATATTCAATGTGTAAAAATCACGCTAAACTTGAACGACCCACTGTACCATAACAGACGAAAGAGACAGTGTGCCACTCCATGGTTAATAAAACAGTATACATATAGTTCCAGGTTCACGCTTGCACGCATATCTCTCTTCACTCCTGCTTCTGGAGCACCCTGGAGCGTTCGAACATCTATCTTTGAAACGCCCTCTACATACGCGCGTTTCCCCCGGCTGCGATTTGTCGCAAAGAAAGGCTAGAGTACACGCGCCTATAATTAGCGCACTTGCGTGCTCGCCCCTTCGAAATCGGGCCGGCGAAGAGGTTGCGACCGGTGAAACTACGCGCATCTTTGCAGCTGCCGCACATGCACCGAGCACGAACGACCCCAAAGCGGGTCCGTAATCGTGTGCTTCCTGCCGCATCGCGTTCGTCGTTCGTCGCGATAGCCTCTGCGTAGGTACTCACCTCCTATGCGAGCTCGTACACTCGAGCGAATAAATTTGTACCGCGTCGCGACGTGGCCAGCGCCGACGCGACGCTGCTGCACCAAGGTCCTCACCGTCGTGGCTCTTCAGCTTCATTCCTTTTTCCTTCTTCCTTCTTAAGAAAAACGCAGAAAATGCGACGTTATTACGCCTCGGAGTCGTTAGTCACTCGGTCATGCATTGGAAGACGATTTATTCTGCGACAAGTCGCATTTTTGCAGAGGGAATTGCGCACTCTCGGCTTTTAGCTGTAGTGCTTTTTTGGAATTCTGGTTGAGGGGAGAATTGAAGGTTTGGAAGGGTTTGTGTAAGTTTTCTGTTGTATAAGTTTTCTTCAGGGTTGAAGCTTGCATCGTTCATGGCTGGTATGAAAGGATCACTGTATTTATTCTGACTGTATTATGTTAGAATACTCTTATGGTGCGGTTAGACCAGAGAAATGTTCGTTCTCTCGCTTTAAGAAAATTTTATTTTGAATGAATGAAATCGGCAGCTGAATGAAAAAAATACTCGTGTCACTTGAATTTTGATGAAGTGGGGAACGAAGAAACATTCATTGATTTGGTTTAAACACACCATTACAAATCTTATAATATTATAATAGCTGAAAGTTAAGGGTGGAAAAAATGAATAATTGGGAGGGGCGAGATTTTTTTAGTACGAGGTTCATTAGCTTTATTTTCTCAAAAAACATTGTTTTGCACAAGGTATACTCACTAAATGAAACCAAATAATTGGATAATAAAATTAGTGGAAAATACTGTCGCTTGGTGGAATTTATAATAATACCTTTACTGCACAGTATAATGCAAAACTTATGCATAACTCATAACGAAGGTGTAATAAATGCATGGTCAACTAATGTGCAAATAGGGAGTTACAACGATTATGGCTGTTATAAAACTTAACTGTAATTTATTCACCTTAGTCAGTCAAATATATTTGACTTTATTGATGGGCGGCTGTGTAAAACTTCAAAGGAAAAAGTTATTAGATCTTTTATGTACGAAATATACGATACGTAATTACGCTCTAAACCTTAATAGTTAAAATGAAACCAGAACATTGTATAGATAAATAACGCTGTCAAATTAATTATAGATTATTACTATGTTTATTACTTCTCGATACGTACATACATAGTAATAACTAATTTATCCGTAACTAAAATTATAATATCCACATAAAATCTAAAAATTGAAAATTCGTGCCCCAAGTACAACCTAGAAAGTGGAACTCACGCTTTTAGCAGAAACCGAGTATCCCGGTTAATGTACCAGATAAGCCAGTCGTACCGCCGAAGTTTCTCCTAAATCTCCGTTACAAGAGTTAACACGTCCCGTCCCCCCCCCAATAATCATAATCATAAAATCGGAATATACAATATTGATCGTAATTCCCGCAGCGAAAGCAGGGATTGACCGAGGTCCCATTTACACGACGAACACGTTCTACTGGGGGGCTATGCCCAAGGATCCTCCAGGTCGGTCGGTCCAGGTCGCTAAATCGACGAAACTCGTTCTCCTTCGCGGCTGATTTCTTTTTTCGCGGTGCGCGCGAGTCGCAGGAGGAAGGCATGGGAGTGCCCCTCGAAAATTATTCCGTGGAGTGTATCTTGGCATCCGATGATTGTGCGCCAGAGGCTAGAGTGGTCTCTCGGAGTGCACGTGCGCCTTGCACGTGTTAGCTGTGGGGCGACCCTCCCGATTCCTGACTGCCTACAGACTGTAACATCGTATCAGGGCCACGGCAGCTATAACTATATACCCACACTTGCCTCGTCCGTATTTCGCCTCCTCCTTCTCCTCGCTCTCTTTCTCTTTTTAACGTCCCCTCTCTGTTCCCCCTTATCGCGTTCTCTGTCTAGTTAGGCTCCCTCGTTTTATTCCGCTCCGCTTTTGGGCTCTGTCTTCCTCTATTCTAGCGCGGTGCTAATTGTAAGCGCAGAACTTCACAGCCGTTACGCTCGGTAGAAACACGCAGGGAAGTCGAGAAATCGGGAACAACGTTATCGAATGATATCTTCCTCCGCGATCTACCTTTGCGTCTCGATCCATGACTTTCCTGATTCGAGCACCGGCTGTGGTACTCCCCTTTGAGTCGCTGTTTAACGTTTAACTCGTTCATTGCGAGGATGAATTCATTACTTATAATGTTTTAAGAAGCGAGACATCTTGGCGAAGTTTGGCGTTCCAATTTGATACTGGATTTTCTTATTATAGTGGGGTAGTGCTGTCGGTGTAGGTAAAAGAAAAGATCATGGATGAAGAGAATATTGTAGAAAGAGAATAGATGAGTGTATACAGGGTACCACGTCATTGCACGGATATGAGAGTTGACACTTCAGATTATAGAGACAAATCTGAACCGTAGCACCCTCTTCCTCTAATAATCTCTTCTGATTGTGAGTGGCAATCCCCGCGGGAACTTGACTTCTCAAAATTTGAGCTGATGAGCTTTAATCATTTCTTAACGATGGAATCATTTAGCGCGATTATAATTTCAGTTTCTAATGCAAGACACATATGCATAAATTCTAAAATTCATAGAACTACGTACGTATATGAAAAAGACAGTAACTTTTGTATGTCAGTGGATACGTAGTATTGCCTTTTGTACTCTTTATGACTGCAGTGTTAATTAGTTAATTATATTAACACCTATATGAGTCATCCTCTAAATAATGGTTTTCTCTCCAGGGACTTTCTTTACGATCATATCACAGATTTCAGTTAGAAATTTATCTTCATGTCTTTTCTAGCAAGCAGTATTAAAAATTTACTGCATATCTATATTTTAACACATTTCTTATAATTTTCTATATTCTATGGAAATACTCCATTGCGTGTTAAAATCAAAATGGCATTACAACTCGAAATCACATTAAGAGAAACATCACAAATAGAATTTCAAAAAAACCTACATAACAAGTTCATAAAATGAATAAAAATCTCTTAAAAAAAAACTCAGATGTCGACAATCTAAGTATTACAATAGATAACTTTCATCTTCTAGGTGAAACTTAGATTAGAACTCTGAAAAAAGAATCCTGCTCTTATAAAAAAAAAGGGAAAAGAATAGAACTGCCGAATTTGACTCGAAAAAATGTCCTAAAACTCCATTCGCAAGTATTTATCAGGCGGTAGAAGAAAAAGAATCCGATGACAACGGATGTCGGCCGGTCTCTCTTCGCTTCGCCGCGATCCAAGGTACGAGAATAACCGGTCGGTCCCGTCCGTGTTAATTTACACGGGCCGATTATTTCGGAGGAGCCGCGAAGCGATTGGGCCGTAATAAAAATACGTGGTCGCCAGCCGAAACGGTAGGCAAAAATCGCGGCGCATTGGTGTCCGCGTGGCTCGGCTGTTTGCGCAGCTGTTCAAACGGCCTGGTACCGCGAAAATATTACCACGCCGTTCATTTTTAAAATATCCGTCTTACTGAACGGCCAACAGCCGTGCACGCACCGTCATTGACACTCGCCGCGGAAAACACGCGGTGACCTGTTTTCCCTCGTGTGCACGCTGGCGATCTTCTCTCAGAGTCGACGGAGATCTAGAGCACTAGGTACGAGACGATCGTGGCTCTAACCGACGCTGTGTATTCTGAAGAACAGACGAGTTATTGTCCGGTTAGCCAGTGAACTTTAGATTTCCAGCAGCTGCGCTTCGTCCAACGTCACTTCGAGACTCATTAACTCGAGGACTGTACAATCGGGTTCTATTTTGCACGGCCGACCTGTTTTCTCTCGGCTGTTGTTCTTAAGGGTGCGAGGGACCTGGGCCTTTCCCGCGATCTGGGAAATTTCTGGGATTTGATGGATAGTCGCACGTGGTGGTTGGTGAATTGCTGTGCCTGGGGGACTTCGAAACGTTCCTTTGTCTTTCTGACCGTATTGGCGTGGGGGGTTCAGCGGGATTAGTCACGTTTTTTCTGATTGCTGTTAGGAGAAGATTATGGAGGGAAAGTGTTGGGTAGAAGAAAGGGTTTGACTGTGTATTGACTGTTGTATATTTAATCCTTTGAAGAAGGATTAAGGTAATAACAGTTTTCAGATAAATACTGTAATTTAGCCTTCGTTGAATGTCAACAATTTAAGGATATTGCTTCACTATAAAATGTTGGTCGATAAAAAACGTCATTAAGTGATGAGTGTATACTATTTATTATCGATCGTAACTTTTGAGACACAGGCTACGTACTTGTTGGCAACTGCGACTGGGGATTATTCAGTTGTCTGGAATGGGTAACGTTCATTTTTATGGGAGAGCGCGCACTGGTGAATTTTCAGTTGCGGCAACTCGCCCTTAAGAAACCATATGTTTGTTATCCGAGCAACTTAAAAGTTGCTAGTGCGTGCTTAACAGCTGGGGCTTTCCCATGGCAAGACAATTTTTAGGGACTGCACAATTGTACAGTGTTCACCATGTGCTGCTTTATTGCTGGCTTATTTAGGTAGCTCCAGAAAGTTTCCGCGTATCCTGATGACCCCAATGTGGAGACCATATTGCGGAGTCATCAGTCGAGAGTTTTCACGTGTCCTGTTTCTTTTTCCCTTTGTAATTCTTGAGCAAATGGTCGATTTGGGCCTTTCCCCAGGCAGGAAACAGTTTCGGGGGTTCAGAGGTTATTGCGTAGCCTCTGTTACTTATTTACTGCTTTATTGTCGCTTAGAGAACGCGGGAAGCTTTCTTATTGTTTCTGATGACGTCAAGGCACAGTTCCCATATAGTTAAGAGTTTCCGCGTGTCTGACTTCTTCCTTTGTAATTCTTAGGACAATACATGGCCTGGGTCTTTCCCATTGTAAGAAATATTTTTAGAAGCTATTGGATAATTGCAAGCTCTTAGCTAATGATTGTCGGCTGTATCGTTTAGGTAACATCGAAAAATATATTGGTACTGTTAGTGACAGGACTGATTTTTATATTAGATATATTCAAGCTGTATATTTTAAAGCTCTAATCGGTGGTATAAGATTATTTTGAAATTATAAAATCAAATTAGAATATATTATCCTTCTGTAGTAATTGTTAAAAGATAACACCAATGAGCAGCTACTATCACAAATTTGTAAGTTTGCGATGGACTAAATTATCATTTATGTTTTTTTATTGAGAACATCTAGATAATTATCATTCAATTACTCCAATAGTTTCAAACAATTAACAGAGTAACGCAGCGAAGTTACATTATGAAACACGTACACATATTTTACAATATACTTTATCATTATGATTCCACTTAAATTACAATCTTCCTATTTCCCTCCACACATACAAAAAAACCTCTATCAATGTACGTACATTCAGGCTGCTAAACATCCTCATAAATACAAAAAGTATTTCTAGACCGTGCTTCCGTTCCTCTCTTTCTTCTACCTCGTTACAGTATTAATTAAACGTTCATTCAGCCTTTCCCCCTCCGATCAGCGAAAAATGTAGGAACGTAATTCCTTCGCGCTCATATCCTCTTTCCCCTTTCGACTTTTAATAAACGGAGGAGCCGCTGAGGCGGCTACCTGAGTTCACGCCGCGCCCTCAGGCTCGTCTTTTCAGTCACAGGTGACGCCATTTCGGTGTGAAATTAATTTCGAACGAGTCGCATATCCGCGTTCACGGGGCCCGTTTCGACTGAAATCTATACTGCCACGTCGAGTGGAATTCCAGGATTCTCTGGGCCCCGGTTCCCATCGTGCCAGGTAACCTCAGGTGTGCCCCGAAATGCTCTGCTACCTTCACGACATTGTTGTCCCGCGCAACACTCGTTCCGGTGCACTCGCCGATGCATCCATCCGACTGTGTCGCACAATGCACAATGCGTGCGGTTTTAACCCAAATATACAAGGGGTTTCGCCGCGGCCGTGCGATAGATACCTGTGACTGCAGGTACGTGACACGGGGGACAGGCCAGATTGTAGCGTCAGAAGAATTAACTGGGGGGAGAACAGCCGCGGAGACAATAATTGAACCCTCGAAAATGAGAGCACGGTTAAATGGGGTTGAAAGCTTGAATTACGCTCGCATTACCTGCCTCGTGTATCGAAGACTACCTTTGGAATAATGTGCGCCGATGATTGTGGTAATGGTCTACTTGATGACAGTGTTTATTGTTTGTTTTGAGGTACTTTAAGGATTTTATGTGCACAAAATAGATCAGGTAATATCAGATCGATGAAATTCTAGAAGTTTTATCTTTTGTTACGACTTAGGTCCATGCATAGTATAGTATCGTATACTATTTTAGTAAGAAATTCAGTATACATATTACTTTTCTCATTTCCGTAAAATTTCTCTAATGTTTCAAATCGTATCAGGCAATTTTTATCTTTGAGAGTACTATTTTCTAGAGACTCATGGTTCTGAATTTCTAAACGTAGATCTCAGTGACTAATTTTTGTCCTAGATAACTTATGTATATGTTCCATTATTACATAGACAAATGACATATTACAAACTTTATTGAAAGTGAGTATCGGAGTAAATAATTCAAAATGATCCAATAAATTAATTTTTTTAAAGGGAAGATCTATCGATCAAAAAGATAAGAAATTCAATCGACGCAGTGTCTTTTTTAAATATACATGTAACTTCTATCTCGTGATTTCGAGTTGGGAAAACAACAGTGATAAAACGAGGATGAATTACGAAAGTGTATAAGGGTTTTCATTGGTTACGTTGTGGTAACCCATATAACCCCTGTCATCATATTTCTTGAAAACGAGCCACGAACTCCGCGTATCGAAATTCGGGAACGAGTCATGAAAGGCCTGGAAGCGCATGGCCACCCTCGTAACATCACTCAACGTTACTTCACTTCGGATCGATAACAGCATATATCACAAGGACCACCTCTGTTCACTGTTGAACATTTTCGTCTCGATTGTGCGTCGAATTTTTCGTAAGTGATGAACGAGAGATACCAGAAATCCCAAAATAAATAAAACAGAATTACTTATTTCATTCAGTTTCATTATTTTAGTATCAGTCATTGTGAAAAAATTATATTGAATATTATCAGTAAAGAGAAGAACGATTCTAATTAAATGCAAAAATAAGTAGGAAAAAATTACTCATATACTAGGTTGTCTTTAAACAACTAGAATTACTTATTTTCACAAACTTTTCCCCATTCTTCTACTTATACGTAGATACATCTTTTCATGAAGAGATTAAATGTCTTCTTTTTCTCATACAAATTTCCATAAATTTTCATGAAATACATAAACGGGATAATTATCTGCACAAAATGAATTCAGAGTTATTGCTATTCAAACTAGAACACGCGAGGTGTACGAGTGCTATTTTCTCCCGTGCGTCACATGGCAGAATCTCGAAGACGCGTGTTCGAGGAGCTTACGTTGTGTCCCAACGCGAGGCGCGCATTTTAAGTCGAACTCCGTATTTAACTTCGCGTGTTTAGCAGGCGCGCGTGTCATTAAAATGTTCCGCGTGCGCTAATCACCAGACACACGAACGATCGTCGTTTCATTAAAAATATCCTCACGCACGGCGACCTCTTCGGCTCGTTGCGACTCTATTCCCGCGGCGCATGAAACGAAACACAAATGGAGGGACGAACACGGGGTCCTTACGCGCACTTTTTCCTTTCTTTCTCATCGTCTCCCTTGCCTTCTTACCTTCCTCGAGGCTTCGTCCTTTTTTTCTACCGTCACTTCACCCTTTTTGTTTTCTCTCCCGTTTCCTTTATTTCTACCTGCCGACTAACGCACGAGGCGCGTCGCATACGTATGCAAGATGCGCTCTCGAAGAGCTACTCGCAGAATTCGTCGCCACGGGCGTGCTCGTGGGAGGCTTTGAACAGGGTTCCTGGTGGAGACGTTAAAATGAATTTATCGTCGTTGTTATGCTCCCCCCGTGTGAGGTACCACCGGGATCGTGGAGTCCTCGTGAACACGGCGCTCGATGGAAATCGACGTCCAACGTGGAATACCCCTTTTTGTGTTCAAGTATGTTGCTCCTTCGGAATTGAAAGAACCTTTTTACTGTAGGCGATTGTAATTTTACTTGTGACTACTGTAGGGTGAAAGGGAAGGTTAATACATGTGGACTCTGTTCTGCATTGATGTGTTAATCCAGAAAATATTAAATTTCGAGTTATGAATATAGTATTATTAAAAATAATACAGTGAATGATATTTTTAGTAATAAATATTTCAATAGAAATTTTTAAAACTTTTGAAGCCCAAGATTGAAATACAAACGAACAGTAAGTCTGCAAATAAGATGACGGTGAAGATAACCATTAGCCCTTAATGAGTAAGACTGTCCCTTGACGCATTCAGACTTCGTGCACAAACTAAAAGTAGGAATGACTAATTTGTTTTGAACACGAACGCTAGCTGCACCTATCACTTAGGCCCTTCTAACGAACCAAGATCAATAAAGTGGTCATTCCACAATCTCGTAAATCTCAACGCGTCGCAGACTCAAATCTCCAAAAAACCGTGACTAATGATACTCTTCCTCCAGCATGCGCAGCCATTTCAAACACAAATCTCCAAAATACAAATTACCCTAATGATAGTCACTGTATTCATCGTGGCCATCGACAGAAACGTTAAGCAAAACGGGTACCGATGAACGCGAAAGCAATTAAAATTTCGTTAAGCCCGGCAAATCGAGCGTTCGATTAGCAAAAACTTCTCCCATCGGCGGGATCGTTGTCTCCCGGTTACAGATCGTATAATGGAAGTTCCGCCGTAACACCTTCATCAATCGGACACTCGGCGCGCTACAGTCCAATACAATAGCGGTTTTACGACGTCCGTTTTATTGTTTAATTACCATCGCGATTGAATAGGATCGGGATGACAGACGTTAGGCAAAGCAACCGTGAACAAAGGCGCGAGCCGCGGCTGGGACTCTAATCGCCGGCTATCGCTTACGATAGATATTTAATTAATGTCTATCCGTTCCAGGGGGAACGGTCTCTCAGTCGCTCGGTGTCGGTCCATTAAATCCGCGCGCATAACCGCTCAGCCTCGATCGCGGCCAACCGACGATAAAATCCTAACGATCCTCCCATAAATCACCGTCATCGCGATCGTCGCGCGGAACGACGGCGCGGGAGGGACGGGCTGGATGAGTTTCGTAAATGAAGGCCCCGTGTCACGCGAGGGCCCGTCAAACCCGCGGGGGCCCGTGGTCCCCTGGCGCAGCGGGACCGTTGTACACGGCAAGTGCGCCCGTGTAAAAACGTTGTTGCGATAGCGTGAGCAATCTTCGCGAAACAACGTGGAAAGGTATGAAGCTGAGGTGAAAAGGGACGCGGGGGGGACAGAGCGAGAAGAACGGGTGTAAAAGAGGGCACGAGAGAGAGGGAGGAAGAGGGGGGAGCAGAGGGCGATAGGGGATGGAAGGGAGAGAGCGTTAGGTGGAGGAGGAGAAGGAGGAGAAAGAGAAAGAGGTAAAAGGCGCGTTCGCAAAGGCGACCGAAGCTGGCCGGCCTGGTCGGTTTGGCCCCGTGGGAACGCGTTGGTGGCCAGCTGCACTGATTGCCATGAGAGGACGTGACGTAGTCGTCGTCGAAGCCACACAGCCGCGCATGCAACACGAACGTGTCTTTTACTCCTCGCGTAGCCGCGGTTCCTAGCGATGGGACCGACCCGGTTCGTTGCTCCTCGGCCATCCATCGAATCAGCCGACCGAATCGTCGCTGCTCGTCGCACGCGAGTCAACGTGGCACGCGATCTGGGAAAATGATCGTTCACGGAACTTCAGATCGAGTTTGCTGGGATTTTTTAGCGGAGTTAGGGAAGGACTTGAGTTTGAATGTCGAATGTAGGGACACTAAGAAATAGGTGAAGGTATCGAGGGACGACGCTTAACACTGGCTAGTTAGCCTGTGATAATCAGTTTTGGTCATCCTCGAAAATACTGGACTTAGGGGTAGGTCTGTACTTTGGTTGGGGTACAATTAGGTGACTCCTCTGGGGTGAAGGTCCTGGATGAACTCAGAAGGGGTTGTTTAACTGTATTGCCTGTAATATTGGCAGTCTTTTTGTAGTTCCATCTTGCTTTTCTTGTTAGTACGGAGTCTGGAGTGTTTGTCGAGTTCTCATGTTCGTAGAATTTGAACATTTAATTGGGTGACTAACAATAAATCAATAAAACCTGAGACAGATAATTGTTGCTGAGTGTTTATCTCCAATAATTCGTTACCTCTTACTCGTCAGAATCTTGCCTTTTACTTTGAAGTTCAAGCGTGTGTGAATCCTGATTTTTCTATGATACAGTCATTAAGGGCTCAGGTCATTGCCTTCTCGAACCTCGCTCTAAAGGATTTTTAGTTCAGCATCATAGCTTATTGCATCAATTAGGTGAAGTTTCTATGGTAACCGCCTTATATGTATAAAGTTCCATCTGTCGAGATGTGTATACGTATATTATACAATCATTTAATCAGTTAATTAGTTTATATAATCGGTGTTTATCGCTCATCCGATCCTAAAGTGTTTTGAGGATGCTCGATATCATAAATGGGGTAAGCTTGCTGATAAGGGAAATTATAATTAAAATGACTTTTAGTTGAAGCTGGGATTTATACATTGTAGAGAGGTCTGTGAATACAAATATGTATTCATGTTTGAGGATGTTAGTAGTTATCAGTGGTTTATGATTCTGATTTCAATATGGTTTTAAATATTTGTATTTGTTAAACTGTGATGGAATTTGAATAATTTTAATGAACCAGTTCTGATAACGGTCTCTCCTTAGATTATGTACTCTCGCATTTTTGAATTTCAATTACTTATATGTACAATTTCATTATAAAATATAGTGTAATAAATTCAATGATTATCTTTTCTTACACATTAAAATAAAAATTTTTGAGTGTACATATAATAATTGGAGTAAAAGATTACTAGTTGTTTAATCATTTGTATGGACATTAGAAATATCAGATAGGTTACCACGTGAAGAAATTCTTTATCTTTCACGTGAACTAACTTACACAATTACATAATACAACATTAAGAAGTTAATACAATAATCTACACTGATTTAAAAAACAAATTATTTAAGAAACGAATTTTAGATTCTTATCATTTCTAAGAAATTAGCACCTGTATCCTACTTAAAGCAAGAAATAATATCCAAACGACGTATGTGTTTGTGCTTTTTTAACGTTCAATATGATTTGCTCCCAAATAATGAACAACGTTACTAAAAACATGATTACATGTTCAGTGCCAGTATAATACAAATATACGTGCAGTTACTCACACCGTTTCTTCTTTCACTCTAATATAATTATTGTTATATCTAATTAGAATCATAACTGCTTAAAGTTTCATTACTGTAATTGTATTTCACTAGCTTAATCTATCACATAGAAATATTTTTTTTAGCAACAACTTCCTCGCAATAATTATAATTCTTCTCTGCCCTTTTCGAAATTACTCTCTTATTTCGCTTTATTATTACTCTCGATAAAACGAAAATGAGTTATAAACACGTAAATTAACCTGCAGAAGATCATTCCTATTCCATATACGCTCGATATTAGTGTTACAAGTTTATAGCACGTAAATCCTGTGTACTGTTTACAACAAGGTGTCCACCAAGGAAATTCAATACACCCATACAAAATTAATTACATGGTATGTAGCATTTAGTCTCAGCAGAATGGGTTAATTCACGTTTAATCATTTCAAAATACTACAACATTCCTGGCTGAGACATACTCCAATCAAATCATTGATGTATGCTGTCACCATCAGCCTGTCAGTGTTTTCAGTCTCATGTACCAAGTATTTCATATTTATTATACTATCTATAAAGAGATACTCACAACGATTAAAATATAATATACAGCAGCTTCCATAAACTTCCTGAACTTTTGAATCCCTCAATAATAGAATAATTGATACTCTGCACCTTTATAATATACAAAAACACAAGAAACAGAATATAGAACATTCTGACTGTACCCATGTACTATTTGGACAGCCCTCGAAGAATCCACAGCCACAATACTAAAAAGAAAAGAAAATTCAGAGCACTAAAGTTTAACTGTATCCAAGAATAAAAATCTCCAACATACAAAATCCCCGAAATATAATTAACGAACCGAAACCTCAAAACATCGAGACTCTGGTTGCACCTAAAAAACCTTAAGATCTTCCCCCAAAAAAAGCAAATAAAATTTTTCCCTCGTTAGAAAACAGTCACGAAAAGACCAATCCTTGAGGGTTCAACTCCTACTCCTCGGGTCCACTTCCACCCTATTATAAATTCGAAAGAATACCTCTCGATATCCCCAGCAGAATAGTCCAAGGAACTCGCGAGACCGTCGCTCCCATCGCTAGGATTCGCGGTCTCGATCGTGCGTCGCGACTGGTAGTGATGTGGCGGTGTGCTGTGGGGTGGCAGAGCGGCGGGGACGGGGTCGGGTAGTCGGGGTGGGTTGGCAGGAGGTAAGAGGTGGTTGGGGGGGCCTGGCTGGCGAGGAGGGTCGCGGCGAGGGGTCGCGCATTCCAGAGAGGCGCCGGCCAGTCTGCGGCACACCTGCGCGTTCGGTTGAATCACGGCGCCTCCGACATAACCTAATCCCTTCGTCCTTCTCCAACCTCTCTCCATCCTCATTTCTCTCGCGCCTCTCGTCCTCCAGCTCCTTCTGTTTCGTCCCACGGACCAGCCCTCTCCGTCTTCACCACGCCGACAGAGTCTGTCCTCTACCAACGAACCCCATCGACCTCGTCTCTCCTCGAGTGCCTCTCTTCGTTCGGTCCGGCTGCGCCAATCGCTTCTCCTTGTCCCGTTCGCCGCTCGCTCGTACGCTCCATCTTGGTCCCGCCACCGAGGCCTCGCGTCTCGTTGACTCCACGAAGCTGCGACTCTGTCCCTGTCCCTCTCTGCTGTAGATTTTCCTACGATTTCTGTGCTCCTCTCTGCCCTCCCCCTCCGCGCCGCCGCATCCTCGAACAGGAGGACCCGACGGGCCCTGAGAAAGGGGGACCGAGGGAGATGGGACTCACGGCGGCGGAGGGAGAGAGAGAGGGCGAAAAAGAGACTCGCGAGCACCGATCTTACGTACAATCGGAGGCGTGCAGGTGTCCGTCGTTCGTCCGGCGGTCGGCACGTCTGTCAGTGCCGCAATCTAAGCCGACGGGCCTCGTAGCGACGGCTACGAGCGGACACCTGTTTTTCTTGGAACCACCTGTTTTGTGCTACGGCCCTGAGGACGAACCGCCCCCAGGGCCCGACTCCTTTTCTCGCCCTCGGTCCGAACGTGACCAGGAATCGGCATTTCCTTTTCGTAACCCTGCCTCCCTTTGCCTTTATGATAATCGAGCCTGCTCAAATTATGGCGGGGGATGCGCGGTCACCTAGCTGCAATGGGATCGTGTTTGCGTTAATTGGTTGGGAGACTGGGGCTGTTTGCTGAGGAATTGAAAGGGCTGCGGTAATGAGAAGGCTCCACTTTCTGGAGATTTGAGTAAACTAAGAAAATAATGTTTGAAGATAATCTTTTTTTAATTATTGTGTGAGTTCGTGGTCAACTAATACTCGTGGTAATTGGATTTTTTATTGAATGTTAGATGTATAGGATTTTTCTTTTTTGGATGAATACAGTGGAAGTATTGAATCTATGATGATTGAATCTCCCTTTGTTGAATCATAGAAGAAATATGTGTAAATAGTGAAGTCATTTTATTGTTTTGTTACAACCTATTCAAGTTTGAATTATGTTTCTTGAATTCTGTAGATTCTACCCAGAGTAGGTCGAAGTAGCTTCAGAGTACATATTGAAGTATTTGTCCTACGCTTCTGCGAATTCTTCCATTCCATTACATGCAATCAGGATGTAACATTAACCATTTGCGTTGGAGTGACGTACTTACTTTATGCGTTCTGTGGTCTCGCTGCCTCATCTATCTGTCAGCTAAGAGCAATGTTGGGCATTCGAAAAGAATCAGAACAATCATTAAAAAGAGACTTATACTCCAATTTCAAATGCACTGGCCTGATTGTATTTATTTACAGATCTCAAAAAGTAACAAACATCCCCTCAAAAAGTGATCTTTCTTCAACAGAAAAAAAATCTCGAAAAAGTGTACAGAGCATCACATAGAACAAGCTTGAAGTTCCCTAGATCGCAGATTTCCTTGCACCTTCCCGGAAGTCACATCATACTATCTTGGAACAGAATGTGGTTACGTAATTCGTTTCGCTTCCGCAGCGAAGATGCACAAAGAGGAGAGCAACTTTCTTCCCTCGCATCGACAAAATCTCCACGGGTTTTTTCCTTCCCCTGAGCAGGGCAAAACTAGAGCAGGGGGAACGGGGAGGATTCGTGAAAGGGGACTCGCACGGTTTACGCGAAGAACGCGAGCTGCCCGCACGATAATCCTGCCGGACATGAGAGACCTGAGACTCATTCAGTGACGTGGGAACGCGTGCAGATACCATTCATAAGTCGGTCGTGCTAGACACGGTTGTGTGCGTGCGATCTAGAAGCCGTAGAACCGTGCAACAGCACCCCGAACTTGTTCCCTCTGACAGAGGTGCAGGGCTGTTCAAAGGAAAAAATGGGAAACTCGGTTTTCAAGAAAGTACGATAAATCTCAAATATATTTACGATAAGTTGTGAATATTTTCTATTACCTTCTGGCGTTTCTATAATTATAAATGAGTACAGTGTTGTCTTGATATTAGAGTCACTGTTGGCTGATCAGTTTATAGCAATGACTCGTGAGGTCACTTCTGAGGTAATTTTGATCACTTTTGATCAAATGTTCAATTTTAAGCATTTACTTACTTCTGTTTTTAGTTCCATCAGTCTCATGAATTCAAATTTTCTCTACTATCAACTATACCTCCTGCATTTGAAGTTTTCCAAAGTTTTGATCATGTTCGAGGGCGAATCACAGCCTTCGCTGAGCAGAGCCACCAAGAGGCCCGCAGCCTTTCCTTCACGGCTCAAAACGAGTGTCGTGGGATTCGTGGGAGCCTGTTTTCCGTTCTTGCCTTGTTCCATCGCGGATCCCACGCTGTTGTTTTATTGTTGGACGACCGCGAGGGAGAGCTCGAATTTCTGCTAAGATGGGAGAAGACGCCTTAGGCGACACCGTCTGTAGGATCCTCTTCAGGTGTGCACCTCAGCTTGGAAACCTTCGTGGAAAACGCCCCGAAGCGGAGTCGCTTCGGGACAGAATCCATTGGTTATGACTTTGTTACTGTAATGGTATGTTGGATAAGGATATCTTTGAGGTTCCGCTTCGATAGGATCCTCTGAGATGTTTCGTTATCTTCTTTGACCATCGACTGGTGGGTTGAAGTACTTGCTACATAGTTGGGTGGAGATTCGTTTGATTTACAGCAGGAAGGAAGAAGAGAAATATGATTTAATGCATGCACAAGTATGGTATTTATCTTGCATTCGATTGAGAGTACATTGATACTCCTTTCTTGGTAATGTAAAAATAACTAACTTGGTCATCTGAAAGGAGTCTCCTAGGCTTAGCTATTATAAAGTGAGAAATTCATAACCAGATTTTATCAGTAACTTTATTAATTATTATGTTATTACAGGCTTTAAGTTTGAGTTGCATTGAGTGCATAAATTCAAATATAATGCATGTCATTTAACTTAAATAAACAGTTCTCAAGTCGAAAGTACCTAATAATAAACAAATGCAAAAATCACAGGAACCCCTGTCTCTAGAAAAAAACTAAAATCAGAAAAAATTGTGACTTTAGCTCTCGCCCCCCTCACAGGGGTCAACGCCCCCTTAAAAATTTATATCCTCTCAGGTTCGTGATAAAAGTAGCCATCTCGAATGCCAAGTAACTTCCACGAAAACAAGTAATCTAAATCGCCTTTTGATGCTCTCGAACGCCGTCGCAGGAGGTTTCTGCGCGAGTTGACGTGTCCAGCTTTCTCTATTCCGAGTCGCAGCTGTGCCCGTACATCCCATGGAAAGAAAGACACGCGACGTGACAAGTGGCGTTTTTTCCGTCTGGAACGCGACCAATAAGACGATTATGTTTGTAGCGTTTTCCCGAGCACCGAGCTACCAGTTATTTGCGATAGACAAGCCAGTCAAGTGATGTCGTTGTCACACGCGTTCACGCGTCCCTGTTATATAACCCAGAGGCACGACGAGACGAAAAAACAGCCTCGGTTGCAGATGTTCCCAGTGCAACATCGTTGTCCTTGCGCGAAATCTGAGGGTACATTCTTGATCTACATCTGCGCGCAGTGGGGTCCTCGAAGCCTTGAACTCCCGGGTAGGCAGGGGTCCCTGAGAAAATTCGAGTGCTCGTCCAGGTGTTGCGAGAGACCCAACACCTGGAGATTCTCGAGTTTACCGTTATATTTATATAGACTCTGTTCATTGTGTGACGCAAATTGCTACCTAAAACGCGTACAAACGATAGATCGATAGCAAGCACATTTCCATCGTTAACGGATTGCTTCGCTCGCTGAGAATTTAATGAGAAACACAGTTAGGGCATTCTTTCGTTATGATCTCGTTGGTATTAATACGTTCCCTGCCACGTGTACCGAAAACGGTACACACCGAAACTTCACAAATTGCTGTTCACGCGCAATCGCGTGAAACATCTGTGTTCAGTTAATGACGAGGTGCATGATTGGCAGTTTTGAGATAATGCGTTGTTTCAGCTTTGCAGGAAACGTGTTAAAATACCTATCCTACCTTTCGATTAGAAGTCTTAGGTGAAAACGAAGTTTATTTTTCAGTTGCGCTCGTGTCGTTCGTAAGACAAAAGTGAGTTGCTTGTGTATGGAAGAACTTTTGGGTATAAGCTCATCGGTAGTGAACATTGAACTTGTAGCGGAGAATAAGGAATTTTAAATATTGAAGTACGTTCATACAAGAAATTTCAAATATTGAAAATTTTAAATGTTAAAATTCTTCAAGTATTTATATTTTCAAATATGTATTTCCAAATGTTCAAATCTTTAAATATTCAAAACTCTTAAATATTGAACTTTTCAAAAATTTAAAAATTCAAAACTTTAAGTTTTCAAGAAAAAACACTGTAAAGATGAATTTAGATTTTTAACTTTTGGGCGATCATCGCAGATGATTCATCCACAGTGAAAAGTGTAAAAACGAATTTAAAATGAAAATAATCTTCACACTTTTCACTATGGATGAAGCACCCACGATGATCACCCAAAATAAAAAGTCTAAATTCGCCTTAACATATGATTTCTTTTGCGAATTCATCAACGTAAATTTTTCCCATTTCGTCACGGTCTGCACAAGGTGCAGACATTTCGTGTACCACCCTGGTTTTAGTGCCAACCGTTTCCTTACGACCTTTCGATCGGTCTACCAGGAAACATGCCGAGTTTCGTGGGGGGCTGAGGCCGTCGACAGAAAATCCGAGAGTTTGCCCAGGTGTCCCGCGAATTGCCAGTCGAGCCGACGCTGCCGTGGGTTTCCTATTTGTAATTAATGAAACGCTTTAAAAGACACCTGCGCGACCATCTCTGCCGCACAGGTGGCAGGCTGGTTATACGGTCGGCGATAAAGCCGGGCTTGTGTACAGGTGCGCGCGGTGCAGGTACGCAAGCACTCTGAATCGGGAACTGGCACCGGTGCGGTGAAACCCTGTCAACAAGCGACAACGATGACCGTTTTGGTGATTACACGCCATCGACGGGACGGGACTTATCGCTCGTTAAAGATTGTGCGGGTTCTTTGGTTGCCTTGCAGAAGGAACGCTCGAAAGATTAGAAAAGTCGAATTCGCTGGGGACCTCTGTGCAATCTATGCTGTTTCACCTGTTTAGTAATGCCAGTGCTTGGAAGTTTCGACACGTTGCAGAGCAGTTACTTGAAACGATTTAGGTGGACAAATTTATTATGAGATGTATTCGTATTCTACTTTCTGTGTTATGAAATGTTTCTTATTTTTACTGTTATTAGGTATTATTTTATCTCGAGTCAATAGAGAACCTGGAAACTCATGTGTCTGTATTTTGACTCTCATTTACCAAACTTCTCGCTTACTCCAGATCATCCACGACCTACAACAGTCTATAACATAAATTATTTACGGCCAATTCGTTCACGATGCACGTTCATAAGCGACGTAATACGATCGCCGAGCAGGTATAGAGCCGAAAAAATCCAGGATGTCGATGCACCTGATGCTTTGAACGAGCACCGTGTCGACCGCCATAAACGGTGAATTCCTTGTTTTCACCGAACAGAGCCCGGGTCCTCGTTTGTTTTTGCATGACAATGCCATTATGCCCATTCCAGGGATCACAACCGATACGTTTTCGTCGCGCCATGGATACCTGCATTGTTTCCGACACTGCATAAAGCCGAGTGTCTCTTTCTTTGCTCGGGGCCTGACCTCCTCGAAGGACGACCCGTTTCACCGACCGAAATGAGCAACCGGCTGTAAAAGTGGCGTTGAGTCACGTCCTACGGCCACGAGGAGACAATTCGTCCCGTTTCATTGGTGCTGGCGCGCGAGGACGCGTCGACGATTTTTCGAAAAGAAAAAGCTGAGCGGCTGGCGAGCGGGCATGAAGTCAGCCCGAGCCGAACTGCCTCGCTTCTTGTCTTCGACGACGGCCTCTAAAAAGAGTTGACGACCGACACCTGCCTTTCTTTGCCCCGAAACTGTGAAAAGGAGAGTAAAGTTCGCGCGGAGTCTCATTGCGGCTCGTTGCGCCCGAAGGACATCCTGTTTCGTGTCCTGAAACGAGACCTGTTTTGCTGGCACAGTCAGGAACGAGCAAAAAGCGTACGAAAATCATCAATTCGCTGGGTTCGGAGCGTTGGCGTAATAACAGAGGCGAAAATATGGGTTCATTACTGTAATTACGTTACTGGTACAAGTTTTGAATCATTCTCGAAATTAATCCGTAGGCAAAGTGGGTTATTCATGAGCAAGCATCGGTTTCTTACTGATTTAGCTTTTCAAAAATCGGAATCAATTCTGGGATAATTAGGTTGTATTGAATTTTATAAATACGTCGTTACTAAAATTAAAATTTAGCTGAGATTAAATGAGCCGTATTAATATTGTCTTCTTTATACTATGGTAAATTAAAGAAAACTTAAACCAGATATTTTTAATTTTTACTTATGTATGTGGGCAACATTTCAAACATGAGGTACCTAGACTTTTTAATGAGTCCTTACCAATTTGCATAGCAGAATTCTTTAAACCGAATACTAATAACTACCTCTTGAAGGATATAGTAAATACCCTCCACGATACTTATTAATAATTAAAGCTGCTCATCATTTCTTTTTGAAAGGTTCAACGGTTTGAACATTTGAAAAATTCAAAATCTGAATATTTAAAAATTTAAATATTTGAAAATTTAAATATTTAGACGTTTAAAAATTTGAAAAAAAAATGAAGTACCTATATGATTCTTTCTTCCACATTATACTATTTCTGTCGTAATCCAGCTGTTACACTTTTTTGTGTCAGCATTATAGTTTTATGATATCCTGTGTAAATAACAGACGTTCCAGAATCTGATGCCTGCTGAAACATCAGAACACAGGTTTCCTTGTTTCCCCATCCACAAAGTCCGGTCTCGGCGTCCTAACAGGTAACATTAGGTAGCGGCTTAAGCCACTGAGGAATTTCAACTGGCCGAAACTCGGGCCGCCTTCGAGGCGTAGGAGAATCCAGTATTTTCTTTGCATTCCTTTTCTTCAGCTCACGCACAGGTCATGACGAGTTCAGACGTGTCCAGGCTCCTCGTACCTTCCCACATGGCCACCCAACATCTTCGGCACGTCTTACCTTTAAAAGCTCCCTCGATTTATCGTCGTCCCCGCGAACCTCCACGCCATTAATCTATTTGCCTTGCTCGCAGTTTTATACCGAGCTCTGCCGTTTGTCAGTCCGTGTTGCTACTTGCTACAGAATGTAGTCTTACAACCTGTTGATGACAATATGCCACATAGTTATTTTTACCTTGACATTCGCTGCAATGGGAACTAGTGTGCCGTTTATTTCATTGATATACATGAGATTGCAAAATTACAAATGAAGGTTAATAACTGGTTAACGTAGGTTAGAGGAAGACATGGGAGTGTGTTAATTACTTTTCTCAATTCTATCTGTATTTTGATCCCAAAATTACAAAAACATCCTTCACAATTCACCTACAAATGTTACTGAACGAAATCTGTTCCCTTGGTCCCCTGAAAAATCATATTTTCGCAGTAACATAATTATCACGCTATCCCCATCCACTCAATCATCCTCAGCCTTCAATCTCTCCAACCTTCCCTCCCCTAGCTTACAAAACGTCGATCTCCAATCCCGTTCCGCGCGACATCCGGCAACCGTTAACGCGGTCGGCTCGCCAAAATGAATTTTCATTAAAAAGGCAAATCTGGTCCCGGCACGGTAGGCGTGAGCGCTTTCGTTTCGCAGGCGGCCCTCGTACGCACTACCTGTTGCAAATAGCGTCGGAGCGAGCGCGGGGGCGGGAGGGTTGAAGAAGGAGAGGCGAGAGAAAGAGTCTGCGTGCAAAAGAGAGAGGGGAAACGAGGCCGAGGGGCGGTGAGAGGCGAGAGGGAGGTAAGGTGCCGCGAGGGCCCGTTCTTCCCTCGGCTGGGAGCCTGGACGCAGGGGGGGACAGTGTCGGAGGGGTCCGACGCGATCTCTTGGGTCCTTCCGTGGGGTAAGGAGAGACGTGGGGGCGAAGAAGGGACCGCGGCGCGGTGGAGGGAGTCCTGGCGACAGACTGGCGGCCGCGCACCTGCACTCGCTCGCCGAGAGAGCCGAAGCTGCGAGCCGACAGTCAGGGCCGCACCTACTCGGCCCCAGCTCCCCTTTACGCCGTCACAGGCCAGACACAAATCGGCCGAGTGCATTCCTCGTATCGTTATCTCCCACGGAGCCCGTACCGAAAAGGTCATGCATCTGGCTCGCCGATACTTTCTTTCCTTTTCTTCTTGCCCCGAGCTTTTTCCGTTTAACGGAAGTCGCGCCGCGATTGTTCCATCGGCACCGATCGGGACCAAGGGGTGAAGGTTCGCGGCCGATGGACGGGGGCAGATGGGGGACTCGCGGAACGTTTCTGGAGACGTTGGATTAATTGCGAGAGCTGAGACGACGGAGCGCGATGGGGCGAGGGCTGCGATGAAAGATCGCTCGGCGAGGAATGAAATGTGCATGCATTTTGGATGCGTTGGACTGAGATTGAGATGTAGTAGGGGATTGCTCAGGGTTTTGAGAACTTGGGGAGTGGAGAATAGGAAAGTGATTTGAGTTTAAGTCGTTTGGAGAATATTACTAAATGTATTTGCGTGCATAAGTATTTGGACATATATATACATATATGTATATTTAATTCTATTATAATTTACAAAGTAATTCATGCAGGTACTAATTATATTCTATACAATACTAAGAAATATTATTGATGAAGATGTAATGATCGTTCACACTGGAGTTCCTAATTATTAATCTTAAATTAAACACAAAAAGATAGTCATCATATACAATAAGTATAGTTGAAATAAATTTTAATTAATTGCTTACAATTGGAACTAACTTATCTTTGAGAAAATGAACTGTTTTGTATATTTAAATTTAAATTGTGCGCAACGTAAAATTTATTAAAAATAATGAGATACCTTAAAAAGACATTGCAGATTATTCTGACTCCTGTCGAGCGTTAAGTGGTCGACTGATTGGCATTTGGAATACGATTGCATATAATTGAACATCGCAATTTAGACGAGCAAATGTTATCATTGGACAATTTGTATTGAGGTCATTAGTTGCTCCGTATACGCAAGACGCAGGATTCTGAAAACATCCGGTGTTATTGCAAGTTTCATCGCCGATAGTATCAATTTCCAACCGAGATAAAGTGTAACATATGATAGAATGAATCTTGTCTAGGTATATGATAATCACTCAAGAACACCTGATTAATCAATTAGGTTAATTGCTAGCTGTATGTATTAAGTTTTATCGCGGAGGAATCTATTAATCGTACGAAATTTCTTTTCTTTTCTTATCATTTATTTTAGACAAATTGAATCTTTGAACATGACTTATTCATTAATCAAAATCTCATTTAATTTACGAGAGAGTAATTTAGCTTTCTTTACCCGTTCAAAGATCTCTGTTTCTTCTTTTTCAAGCTTAATTAGACCGTTCACAAGCCAAATTGATTAACTGTATTTCTCGAATTTTTAAAAATTTTAGTGCCAAAGCACTTAATTGACGTTCAACTTTTTACATTTCGAACAAATAGAAATGTTTTGCTTTTGTGGAGTTAATTGACTTAGGAAACGAGCAGCTGAACTGAATTTTTGCATATTCCACGCTGTTACATAATGATTCGTGGCAAAGGTTAATAAAGGCTCTTGATGTTTGCGAATTTCCTTGTTCGAGGCGCACGTGCAACGCCTGGTCTTCCTGATGACGAAGAAACGCAGATATCAATCGGATTCCACGATTTTCTGCCTCTTTACGAGCTTGCACGGAGGCGGTGCTAGGCTCGGGATTATTCAAATCATTTCATATTTGGATATTTCTCAAGTACTCAAGCGTTGCGAATATCCTTTAAGTATAGTGGCATCTGCATATTATATATTTACATACCACATAAATATAAACTTTCTATATTTTTGTATCCCTGAAATGATACGAATACTGGCGGAGTATTTCTTTTTATTACTCGAAACTATTTAAAGATACTTGGTTTCCGTTCGAGTAAATTCAAGTAATGCAAATTAAACGAAGAGATTAAAGAAGGAAATGGTTTTTAATTACGACACATGTGAAACGAATATAAAACTGGAAAATGCCAATGGATTTAGAGAAAATGAACTCACAATTTGCCTCTCGAGGAATCGAGTATCGCAGCTGCGAGTACTCAAGTATCTAGACTAGATTAATACTCGAAGGAAGGAACAAGGCTACCGCAAGCAAACCAAGCCACAGGTAGCACATCTGACGGTTCGATTTTTCGTAGCCCCGTTTTCGCGCGTCTCGTTTTCTCCTTCCATCAGTTTGATTTCTTTGCCTGTCGTTCGAATTTCTAGACACGAAAAACGAAGAAAACGGCAAGAAACTCGTTCCCGTTGGAGGAACGAGAGGACAGGCGGACGAGAAAGCGCCGTTACAGTAATTACTCGCAGATTATGTTTCCTATTTCCGTTCTCCTTTGTTCGCGAAATCGCCCCGTGAAACGCCTCTATAGGATGCACTTCGCGTTGAATGCGCGTTCGCGAATGCATTGTTAGCTCGTTGTAACCAGAATCAATTTTAATAGCTGTCACGGAGACGTCAGTACGAGGTGCAGTATTCCATTTATTTGGAGAACAAAGCCTTCGAGTAACTCGGCAAGAGAAGTTCTACTACATTGAAAATTGAATTGAGCAGTAAATAGAATTATTGTAGAATGTACTACACTGTTCTCTTTTAAATTTAAATTAGTAAAAGAAAAGAACTGAAAAGTTATGAATTTCTTGTACACTACAATTAACTATCTTTTTACAATAAAATCACAATGAACCTCCCATGTCACATTATAAAACCAACACTACCAAAAGAATTAAAAAAATCACTTGTTTACTAAAATTGACAATAGTTTCTTCAAAACAACTCCCAGCTATACGTTCATATACCTACTCAATATTACTCTATTGGGTATTACCTACTCAAATAACCATTCCAAACAAATTTCATTTCCCCAGTATCCAACCCTAAAGAGCGATACTCAAACTATAAATCTAACTTTCAGTACCGTGCAAAACGATGAGCGCAAAGATCCCTGTAGCATTATCATAAAATATCGCATATGCGTCGGCCATAGCGAGCACGCAACGAGAAACCTAAGCCCAACCGGACGTGAATCGAGTTCAGTGGACTGTGACAAAGTAGCCAAGTGTCTGGAATCACGAATACGTTATTGGCATCGGTCGAAGTGCTGACATGACAATAAGCGAAGAACGAAATCGCGGCGATTGGCGTTATCGGCTCGCCTCGTCCGGCGCTCTTGAAACTTCCTGTTCACAGTCGGCGAACAAGTTGCAGAGCGGCGGCGCCCGAGACGCAATCGGGACGAAAGAAACGCGAGACCGAAAGTCAACAACAGGCTTGTAATCGGGCGAATTAACGCGGCCGAGTGTCGGCTTGGACGCGACACGCGAGGCGTCTATTCTTAAGAATCCCCATTGATATGCAAATTCAGCCAGGGCATGGCGCACGCTAGATAAGCGCTATCAGCCCTGGCCTACCTACACGCGTCCCCCGCCTCAGACGGCAGTGTCCGCTTTTAACAACTCCGTGAACCGCGGCCCGATTACGTTAATTACGTATCGTAATTTACGAGCGTTCTATTACAGCGAAGGATCGGCTCGCTTGACCACGATGCCTCGGCTCGATTCCCCTATCGATCGACGTTTACACGCCTGTTTTCCATCTGACTCGTGTATTCTTGGGAGGAAGTGGACAGAAACGGGGAGGAAAAGGAATGCTCGGGGTTTGGAACGACTGTGTCTTTGTTCGAGGAGAATCTTGATTATCTGAACAGTGGTCAACATTGAACGCTGTATCACGTGAGCATGAGGAGTTACTTGGACGGGGTTGGATAATTATTTATTTATGTATGGGAGTTTGGGTTGAGTTAGTTGGGATTAGCGATGGGATATGTTGAGATAATGAGGGTTAGAAGTAAATATTTGGTTACATATTAGGAAGCTTTCATTTTAAGCATTTTACAAGTGGAATTGTCTTACAAGTGAAGCAGAGTTCATAAACATAAAAGTTCTTAAGACTATGTCCTATCGCCTCTTAACTTTTTAGACCTCATTCAATTCTGAATCACCTTCAATTCCAGTTCATAAGAGTTCCATTTCTAATTCTCAATCTTAAGTGCAGTAGATACCAATAATAACAAACCACTCTTAAAACTATCGTCTACTACACCACTATATCCTTCCTAGAAACCATAGAATTTCTTAAGACGTAATAGTTCTATTACAAGATTTACCACAAGCATTGAATTTATTATAATCCTATTTATTACTTAGAAACCTCCATTTTTAGAACAGTTTTTCACACCGATGCTCCTACAGATATAATTCAAAGCCTCTTTCCCATATACGAAGGGTATTCAATTTTTCCTAGTTATCGCCTCGGAGGAAATCTTACTTGGCTAGAGCGTGGGATTATCGTTCGAGTACATGCGCGTATATGGCCTGGTCGATTATTCTTAATATGACGTTGCATCTTGCGCTCGCGATAAAAACAGCAAGTGTTCGCGCTAATAAACAATAATGACACGTTGAACCAGTTCATGCTGGCCGAGAGCACGGCAATTTGCATTTGCCGTAATTACGATACGGCTCCGCCGTTACCCTTCTTTGCCGTATCGCCGTCGATTTCTGACTTACGATCACGGAACCGGCGATACCTCAGATGGCCGATGCTTTCATGCGTTACATTTTCGTGTAAAATGTAAAGTTCCACTTAACCAGCTGGTATCTCTTTGAAAAGCTTACCTATCTGGAATTTTTCCACGTTGTCAGAACGATTCTGAGATAGTCAACGACCATGTAACAGTGTTTAGAAACATGAGTTATAATAATGGAAATCTCTTAATGCATGCATGTTGAGGAAACTCTGATTTTTTATTATGTAACTAATATAATGATTCCTAGAGTACCTCAGTCTTTTCTTTTACAAACGAAGAGATTGCAACGATAAAGAGTTGATTCCACTTTTTACGAATGTTTACCTTATCTTTTAACAAAAATGTGAACGACTTGGTCTTTTGCAAAAAGCTTATGTATATTGATAAAAGCAAGCAAATAAGAATTTGATAATTTCAAACGTGGATTTATATTTTATACCTATTTGCTCCCCAGTTGCTTAAAAAAGCCTATAAAGTCTGCGAAGAATGTTCACCAGAAATACCGTGAATATTTTTCTGTAACAAATCCTTGTCACGAAGCGTTCCATCGCGATGTCGTCTGCGCCCCAAACCTTGAGATCGAAGAGAAAACAAAACGCGAGGAGCGCGAGCTATAAAAGGTCGCTCATGAATATGCATCGCGAGAGCGCAAGAAGCGAAATGAGTAATAGAGGAGGGTATAAATGAGGCAGTGATTATGATGTAAGCGGTTTATCCAGGGGAATAACGATTCGGGGAGGTTGATCGCGAGCAACGTGCGCCTTCACTTTCCACCTTTACGCCCATTGTTCAGACTATTGTCGTGCCACTGCCGCGCGATTGTGTTCGATCCTCTCCCGACCGCTGACCTTTTAACGAATGATATTTATAAGATTTCCACCGCGACGACCGTGACTTCAGGTGAGGTCGTTATGCAAATCGCGCGTCCTTGCGTTTGTTAAACCCATTAAACAGCTAGGGTACATTCGGGAACCTTTAATGGTGTTTGAGAACCAATCGATTTTGCAAGTGGCTTTCAGTGTCACGTAAGGTGGATTGAGGGAAAGGTGAATACTAAAATGTTAGCGGTTTTGTTTGCTGTTTAATGAATGGAAATTGACTGACAAAATTTGCATATGAGATTGAGAGACTAAAAAATCAGTTCCTGTCAAGTTAGAATTGCCTTTTCATTAATAAATTCTATAAAGTAGGTATTCTTCTTTTAAAGAAGATATAATATTAAAATATTTACAGTTCGCTTAATTTCATAATTAAAAAATAATTTCATAAATCCTATTGTAATTTATACGAATGATAGAAATTTATCGTGTTAAGCATCTGGTATTTTTGCTTCGGTGGCGTGAAGGTTTTCAACTGCACACCGGAAGGAAGTGGTCGCGTTTCTTTCTAGTTGCGATATAGGAAAGTCTCAGCATTGGAACGATGCCAAACGGAAGTTTAATATTCAACGTAAGAGGAGCAACTTACTCGCAGAATGTTGCAATTCTTGTATTTTATCATCTCCTTTGACTTGCGATAATATCTTGTTTAATGAATACGTGTTGGAATGAAATACCTTTAATGAGCCTGTCTGGATTGGTCCTCCGTTCAATTTTTTTCAATTATTATACTATCGTCTTATCGCATCTTTCAGAGCGAGAATACTTAACCAGTTTTACATTCGAAACTTTTAAAACTTATAATTTATGAATACTAAAATATTGCTGTCGTATAGTATTATTACCTTTTATTTAATTTTATACATTGACATTGATATTCTAATGGTTATTCATTTTTTCTGAGACACTTCCTCGTTTCTATTATTTTTCATTTTTACAAAATGCGAATTTTAAATTCCTATGAATTAAAAATTAGTAAATCATAAACAAATATCTATAGAAATAAAGTTAATTGTGTTGTTATGAAAAGACTGAAGTCGCAAATACGTAATAGTGGGAAAGTGCAAATCACATCCTCCACTTATCAGTGGATTATCTAGTAATCCGCAAAAATAATTGCCTTAGGTCATGCTAGTAACAACGTCAAGGAGGAATCAATAGTACAATGAAAAGGTTGCTAACTATGCCATTTGGTGCTTAATATTGTTTTCATTAACTTTCGCGAACTCGTTCAATTCATTTTTCGGTGGCCATTCAACACAACTGGCAACGCTATTTATTATACAACCGGAATCGTCATACACTTAACAAGCGCGATAACAGCGCGTTTGTAAGATTTGTGAGATCATGCGTTTCATTTGCATACTGGATTGACACGATATCTTAATCGTAGCTCACATTAAGCCCACACAAAACTTGCAGAGAAAATCCGTGCATATTTTAGAGCAGTCTTCTTGTCATTCCATTTATTTGTATTAAAAACTGTATCCCATTTATCCAAGTAATGTGAGGGGATAGTTAGGTACATGTTCCAGGAAACTTAAGTTTTTCTTTAAAGAAAAAATGGTCTTTAAGATTATACCAAGGTATTGGAGCTGATTTTACTTCTCAAGAAATGGATAACATGCGTTAAGAACATTTAATAAAAATGTTTCAAATAGTTATTTTTTGTAAATAGAAATATGAAATTAATATCTTATACTTAATTTAGGCAATGTAGTCACTATCTTCTGCTTACTTTTTTCTTAGCTACTTCGTAAAGGTACATAGTTCCAAATTTTATAGTTTCAAAATTCAAACTTAAGAATGTCTAAATTTAACCACAAAGTATGATTTCATTGAGGAACGTCATTTTAAGAGGTCGTTAAGTACACATGCACTCACTGAAATTTCGACACGACTTATCGGCACGTGGCGATAATCAACTGGAAATAGATGTTAAGATTGTTGGATCAACGCACAGGTGTGGTTGATAAAGATCGTCGTGATAATAGAAAAGAAATGATTCCGCGATTCTCGCGATTGTATCCGTGTAAAAATCGACTGATTACTCTTAAGTCGATTGCGACGCATTGCACTCATTGTCGACGTCAAACTGCAGATGCTTTTAAGTGCAAAAGGACATTGTAAGATTATGCTGCGGTTGCATCATCGCGTATTACGCCGAAGAATTGTTTTATAAACAATAGACTGTTTTTTAGTACCTGCACTGTAATATCTCTTATCTATTAGTTAATCTCTTCAATGTGTAATTCCAAAGAATGTCTAGTCAGTTGCACTTATCTATTATAGTCACTATGAACTTGCTACTTTACGTAGCGAAGAGCCTATAAACAATATAAAAGTAGTATTTCTCTGGAATCACTTTACACATTCATAACTCGTGATTCTGCTATGTAAGAAACAGGAATGAAAGAATGTGAGAGAAAAAGAGAAATTCTAGGAAAAATTAGTTAAATTTTTTTTCTATAACCAATTGAACTGTTAATAGTTGAGATCAAAGTAATTCAACTTTTCTTGTTTGCTATGGAATCGACATGACTTCTACTGGTCACTGTTTGGCATCTTTAGATGTTGTTTAGCGAGAAATCGATAAAACCTGCTACGTTGTCAGTGGAATGCATGATAATGATAGGGGATTGATTTTCGATTTAATCCATTTCAAGTGAGTACATACACACTTAACTTCGCTGGTACACGAGCACTCGATGATTTTAGAGAGATTTATTTTCGAACGAAAAACTGGCAAAATATTAGAGAATAATTTTATTTTTAGTACTATATCCTAACTCTACTCCCATTCTTGATCACATTCGATCATTTCGATAAATATTCAGTAACTTTGGTCTGTAAGGATCTTTTTCTAATTTTGTACAAAATATTTACAGGTACTTTCATGTTCGGATACCACACTATACCTAATATACTTCTGCATTTATTTTGTATGTATAATAGATAATGTTATATAATAGAGTTTAATCAAGAGATTATCGTACTCTCGTGTATTTTTTTAAACTTCACTAATATTCAGACACTCTATAAAAAAGGATTTATTTTTTGATCCTCCTCTTGAATAATTTCATTCAAACGTTCTCACACGTTTAAAATCATTCTTTGTCGACATATTCTCTAGAATGCTAATCCCATCTGTCCATGTACAATTTCAAAAACCATTTATCGATTTCTTCCGCGAATTCCATAGTGTAT
Organism: Calliopsis andreniformis; assembly: GCF_051401765.1. Taxonomy (NCBI): domain Eukaryota; kingdom Metazoa; phylum Arthropoda; class Insecta; order Hymenoptera; family Andrenidae; genus Calliopsis; species Calliopsis andreniformis. Next base: position 9,079,002 of record NC_135063.1, read on the forward strand.
TCGCGATTTTAGGTGCGCATGCACTCACAGAGGCGACATTCCACGATTGTGTGGCGTTAACACGACTCGAGGGAGCGATCGTTTCGTCTTTCGAACACGTGTGTTCTTATCAGTGGTCATTTTTTTCCCAGGACACGATAACACACCACTCGTAAAGCGTAATTTCCGTTCGTGGCATTTCGAGGAAACTTCGCGACTCGAAGTTTTGCTATTTGCAGGGAGATTCGTTTTCCTGTCGATAACGCGTTTATTTCGGCTGCTCTGACGAATCTGCCTTCGTTATAAAATTGCAGATAAATCACACAGCCGCTGCAGCCGTTTTACGATTATTGTTCTTCTTTTCTTGTCCTGCGTTTCGCGAGAGATAAGTTTCGGCTGGAACCAAAAGTAATCGAAAGTATATATCTCTCGAGGTCGATCACGGTATGTACCTTGGAGCAAAAACTTAAGCAAACGATAAGAAATTTTTGATGTACAAATCCTTTCAAGGCGATAGGGGATCCACTTAGATATCGTTATTAATGTGCAAGCACATTTACGATGAATTTTTGTCTTATTGAAGAAAAGGGAGAGAAGATAAAGGGTTTCTTTTTTAACGGGTAATTTTTTCTATGGAGTATCTGAATATTACTGAAATTTAATGAAAAAAATATCAAGATACGATATTCACTTGTCCTATCTTGTATTTTGCCCCATCTGTGAAAGAAAGAAGAAATTCTATATTACTTCAATAATTCAGTTATTATTATTACTATTATTATTACTAATACAGTAAATGGGAATGCATAATTGTGAAAAAATTGAAAAATTATTATGAGAGAATTCTGCAACCCTCCTTTATTTCTGCAACTATTTTTACTGCATACTCATGGCACTCTTATCATTATTGTTTTCCCTGTTATTATCGCTAACATCATTACCATTACTAAAATTGCTGTCATTGTTATCAAAAGTATCAGTATGATCTGTACTATAACTATTATCAGCATGATGCGACGCGAAATTGTGTAAATTACACAAATCACACAAGCCAATAAAAATTTTGTGATAAAATGTTATCACAACTTTAGAATGACTTTGGGAGGGAATTTCTAAACTTCTATAAAAATTGAGCAATCGGCATACTAGAAGTTTATAAAATCAATAATATAGATTTTAAAATATTCAAATTCATGTACTTTCAATATTCACATTTGTTTCATTAAAATTTCAAACACTGAAACATCTGAAACCTAAAAGCTAGAAAAACAAGGCAGATAATAAAAAAGAATACGCTACACTAAGTACCTATATCTAAACGAATCTTCGAGTCACTGTAATTCTAAAGCCTCATGCGATTCTTTTTAATGGAAATTTCCCACTCAAAAGCGACCACAAAGTGAATAACATTGCAAACAAAATAAAGATAGTAGGTACAGTTTAATTTCACGTACTCCCGCTTAGACCATCGATATCTCAACCTTCCTCAGTAAACCAATTAGCATGTCTATTACTACACAGATATCGCTAATTCTGCTAACGATAATCCTGATAATTCTATTATTATCTTCACCGAAGCAACAATACAAGAAAGATTACAGATAAAATTACCCTAGATAATAATTTCACGATTCTCCAAAGCAATATAATCTTCCTCCCCATTTCTCTTCGCGAATCGTCGTTTAACATTTTTACACGTTAGCAGGGCCAGTGGAATTCTAGCGAACAGAAAGAGAACGATCGTTGGTATGCAACTACTTATGTAATAACGATCGAAAATATCTTTGTCGTGTAAAAAGGTCGGAACACGGGTGTAACGTTCTTGAACGGCGTGAAAGGGGGCAGCATTTTCTATGTTTTTGCTGAAACCGCGAGTAAATTCGCGGCAACGATCTGGCGCACCTGCGTTTCGTTTCGCTTGATATCACAGCGACGCGATAAATTTTCATTGCCACGTACATAGGAATAAACTTTTATTGGCCATCGACCGGCTCGGATTTAAACGTTTCGTCGGTGCCCGCGTCCTTTTGCGTATCCGTCCGAGGAACATAAGTAAGCACATAACTTACAGATTCATCCCTCGCGTCTAGAACACCGCAGATATTTCACATTTCGCGCGGCGAGTTTACGAGAAGATCGTATTCACATTTGTGAGAATCAATTTTACGGTTTAAACATTTTTTTTCGTCCTGTCGCGTTTCATCGTAGTCAAACGCAATCACGGTGGAGATAAAAGGGAACGTTTGATGACCATTCCGGCTGGCCGCCATTTTAGATAGTCTGCATTGATGTGGTGGAATATTATTAAGTTTATTGCATTGAAGTTATTATGTTGAGTCGTAATCTTATATTGAGAATGATGTAGCTCTTGGTGTGCCAAGCGAGCTTGAGGCTTGGGCACAGTGTAAAGCTTATGTACCCAGGCCTCAAGTTTGCTTGGTATACCTATGATGTCGTTAGGGCAGTGATGATTTTCTTGTCACAGGTGGTTGGGATGATTTGAATGCGGTTGGAGAGGAGAAGTAGACTGTTGATGGGATGGTATTTATATCTGTGCCGTATAAAAAGGGGGTTCTGTTATTATTACTTACAAAAAAGAGTGCAACTGCACTTTTCAAATGCATTGATAGGCGTGTATATAAAAATGCACAGAATTAATTCCAGAATATGCTTTATTTCGTACGATTTCATTTTATTTTGTGATTATTCTTCAAAAATACTTGTCCTAGTTGCATGGGACATCCTATACATATATGTTGATAGAAAAATTCCTTCTTTTTAACATTGAAATTTTTGACAATTTCAATGTCTTCTGTCTACCCTAGGTAGTACCCAGAGAACAAAAAGATACGAGATAAGATAAAGTTTCTTAGCGGCATATGTTCTACATTTTTGTTCTTTATAGAAAAATTAATGCTAATTATTAATGTATTTCATTCTGCTAACAATAAGTATGTTGAAATCACTAGTATAGGAGGATGTTAGAAATAAAAATACATTGTGGTTATCATAAGACGGAGTATTCAAATGAATTGAAACGAGCATTTTCTAAACGACTTACGTAAGGTGCACTTAAGAAAAAAAAAATATGTAAGCGTGTTAAATCATTTGAATTTCTAACGAGAAAAGGAACTATGGCCTATTGGCGCGATAATAATTGCGGTACGAGAGGTCGTGTTTAAATATGGAGACACGAGTGCATTTTCTTTTTCTCTTGCTAATGCAAATATAAAGAACTGTGATTACTCAAAGTAGAATTCTAAGAGGAGCCTACTGAGAATCATAATTTATATTTAAGTAGTAGTGAATCAGAACTTTAGAACAACTCGATTACTATGTATTAGAATAGTAAAATTATGATAAATTAATTGCATTTTAATAAAAACTGAACACAGAACAACATTGAAATTACTAAACAGAAACAGGTAATTAATACTAATTAATATACGCTTTTTATTGAACGAGTGAAAAAAGAATGCACGTACGAAGTTCTTTTTCTTAACTCTTGCTGGTATAAACTCGCCTCAGGATTCGCACGTACGCATCGTGTCACGATGCTGACGACTCACCTTGATTATTTGAATAGTGACTTCCGTGCCGCAACAGAAGGACGTGGCACCTTTTTTTTCATTCGTCGATTCATATAATCGATCAAGTACTCGAAGGACTTGCTCCAATCAATATTTTTAACTTATGCTGAATTTTTCATTTGTTATAAAATTTGGACAAATGATTTTTGTCCTTATCTATGTGACTGTAGTCATATAGATATTTTTTTTTTTTAAAGATGTACTGTCAAATAATTCCATGGGGGTTTCTAATTTTACTTGTCGTGAATTAGAAATGCTATAGCCATCTAACAGGACATCTATAAAGTAACGCAGATCTCTTTACCATTTTCGTATCAGTTCCTATCTTATCGATTCAGTCTAAAATAAGATTACAACGCCACGAGTGGTAGGAATTGCAATTAGGTATTATCAGAAATATTTCGAACATAAAAAACCGCTCTCTAGATATTTCTTAATATTTTCGTAAAACATATGAACAAAATCAAGTTTTTTATTTAGTTCTAAAAAAAAATCAGATTTTTATTTAGTTCTAAAATAGTCTGGTAGATGGTGTTTAGTGTACAAATGATAAAGCAAGTATGACAGTTTCACCGCTAGATGACACTTGATAATTTGTAACTGTTTGTAACTAAACAAAAAATATACAAAATATAAAATACACTTTATATTCTTCATAATGCAAATACATTGTAAAAAAGAGACTTAGTCAAAAAATTTGATTACACGATATGTATATACATTGAATTTCCTGTGATAATTCGTATGTAGTGAGATTGCTAGATGTGGGGTTATCAAGATCCTAATCAATGATACATTTGAATTGAAATTATAAATTTATTTATTACAAATTGTTATGGACAGTGAGACTAAAAATTTCCAATAATATAAAAATGGCAGTCTGTGTTGCTGTAATTGGGAAAGATGTAAGTACATGTTTTAAGGTTAGAATCTGAGTAGAATTTTAAATTAAAAATTAAAAGTAATTAGAACATAAATAAGTTTTGAAGCATTAATCGTATACTTTACTTGTGTAAAAATCTACTTTAATTTTTTTAACATGTAAAACATCTTTGCACAGAATTCCCCAAAATATATTAAATGTGCAGATGAAACCTTGGCATTGCAATTTCATAGCAAGGTTCACACGTCAATAGATATTATAGAAGAAAAATTGAATGTTGGAAATAAAACAGCTATTGATATAAGAGACTTGTATTTAGGATTATTATATGCTACTGAGGAATATAAAATGTATGAGCATATATATCTTGCTTTATAATTATTGATATTACATTAAAGCAGAAATAAACAATTAGTTTTCAATTTTAGATATGGTTATGCTACAAACACAAAAATTAAATTCATTATTGTATTACAGTCATCGAATATATCTCTACGAGATAATGATGTAAAGATGGTAATACATTCACATATTATTTGATATTAAGATTAGACATTAAGAATTTTTAATATAAAAGTATATATTCTTTTAACAGATTTTTAAGAAATTACATAGTGCTTATTGCAATGCAGTGTGCAATCCGTTTTATATTCCAGGTGATCAAATTAACTCTAAGTAAGTTTATCTTATTCTGGGATGCACCTAATAATAAAACTTGATCTTAATGTCTATATCTATTTATAGGTCTTTTGATTTATCAGTGATGGAAATAATGGGTATCATATGATCTTTCTGTAATGAGCGTATCATACAACAAGAAAAATATAATTTTAAGACAAATGAGTAAAAACAATTTATAAAGACACAGATTGTGCGAAAAGCAAACAAAATGTAATATAAACAACTATATTTAATGGACAAAAACATTAAAAAAATTGATGTATTCGAAAAAGTATATTTTTCTCCTTTTTGATCCAATTATAAAATTTTTCCTTTGCCATAAATTCATTTGGCTCTTCCCCAACTATCTCTGTAGCTAACTGCAATGTATTTTATGATCACAGTAATAATATTTAATTAAATTTACTTGATAAAAGATATGAAAAAGAGATTAGTAGTCTTTTATCATAGGCCTAAAAGAGTATCTTAAACTAATAATTTGCCGAGAGAACGAGAAAATGTGAGGAAACACATGATTCATAAATCCTAAAAGATGGTTTGTATTGACATACGAGGATTCTAAACGACCTCGACCGATTTGTAGATGGAACGAGATATATTATTTTAGTTTTGGGTTTACACAAAAGGCCCTTCGCACTGTTTATTTAACTTGGCGTTCTTTATCCTTCTTGTCTTACCACGTCCTTCCTTAGTTCCCTTCCGGAAGCCGCGTAACATCTTTTCTGACAACCTTCCGATCCCCTCTTGCATTGTTTCCGCGAAATTAATATTTTTTAGATTTAGTGGAATGGAGGCTTTTCAGATTTCGATCGTTCATACTGCGTCTTTCGTATTATCGTCTCTTTCACTTTTTATCCTTTCAGTTTAAAATTGAATACAAAAATACTTGTTACTATCAATTCACAAAATTTCTAAATAATGGCAGAAACATGTAGCAATGAAGTCAATTAACGAAAAAAACATTTTGTCTCAATAAATTAATGTTATATCAAATAAGGAAAAAGAATGCATAATTACAGGGACAAAAATGACAAGTCGAAGGTTTATAATTGTAAAAATACTTTATTGGACTAGTTCTTACATTTTGGCGACATTTCAATGTACATAGAGAATTGCTGGTCTTAGAAATTAATATATTAATAAATAGTAGTACAATGCAAGGCACTCTTAAATAAATATATGTTTTATTATAGCAATTAATTTAGAGCATTGTCAAGTGATGCGAGTTTCTGTTCATTGCTAGAATCTTCTTTGCTTAATTGCTTGTAGTTGTCGATAGAGGAAAAGGAGAAATTATGATCCTTTTGTTTGGAAGAGGTATCAGAAATAGGAAAGCTGAGACTCGTGATTGTGACGCATTGACATGTTCGGATGTCCAGGGTGATGGAAATTCTGTATTTCATGGGTTCCCTGCTGGCCACGGAACTGATTAGAACTCGGTGACGTTGACGACGATATGTTGCAACTGTTGTTCATTAACATTGAAGCGTTGCCGCTTTGAAGCGTGAATGGCCAAGACTGTAACAAACGTTAAAAGACGTCGTTACAAATTCTGGAAACACTTTTTTTAAACTTAAAAACACAATAATCTTCTTAAAAAAAAGATAATTACTAGAAAGAAAACTAAAAGTCCAAGTGATAAAAGATCTATGAATTTCGTAATTAAAAAGAATTTTAAGTTAATTGCTTCCATAGTTTTAAAATACTTATGTAGAAGCTACTTTAGGGAACTATTCAAATTCCATTGTTAATTATGCAAATCGTAACAAAATTTTTTCGAGCTAAGAAATGGTCAAATTTCATATTTTCCGTAGAAGTAATTGAATATTTCAATATCTAAAGAAAAATAAATACGAGAGTACTGATTTTATGTACCTACAATTTAAATTACTACAGAGATGATGATATCGAGAGCAATGAAAATCATTTTTTCAATTGTAAATTACAGACCGTGGTAATATTTGAATCGACTTGCTTCTTTTATGTTTCATTATCCTTTTAGTACATACTCGCACTCGTTAAAGTTGAGTGAACAGAGAATAAAACGTGGCTCTTCAAATAATGGAACTAAGTTAGAATTAATGGAGGAAAGGCTGGATGGAAGCTTTGAAAGTGATTTGGTCCACCTGGGGAGATGTAAACAGCGGAACGCGTCTGCGAAGACGACGTTCGCCGTTGCGACGCCGATTGGATCCACCTGGACCCTTTGTTATTTTACTAAGTCATGATCGTGGTACCAAAAATGACGATTGCATTAAAACGAAAATGTTTTTCCCTGGCCGCTTTAAGACAATTAATAAAAAGAGGTGAAAATATTTCAATTGGTTCAATCTGAAGGGGGAAAATAATAAAAACGCAATTAAAAATAGTGAAGTAGCTGACGATGCCAAATACATCATTAAATGAAGACAAAGTGATTATCTCTTATCAATCAACGAAGAAAGGAGTTTATACATTATTCATTAAATAATAAAGAATGAACAGTAAAATAAAAGTACTTTACTCAAGAATTTTTCTATTTAACTATTATGACAGAATGACAATAACTTGAGAGTCTAAACCTAGAAAACTATAATATATATAAACCTATAAGTTTACACAACGAAGACTAAAGAAGCTTCCTATGAAAGAATGTTACTCCATTTTTTCATCTAGATTCATCCCCCTTCGGATTGCACAACCAGTTCACTGACACCCTGCACACTTTAACAAGAACTTACCAGTGCCAAAGATAATGATCTGGTAGTCTCCGAGTGTGCTTCGCCATCATCCCTGAGGACTGCTCTCAGATGAGCGATGTAAGTAGCGGCAAGACGAAGGGTATCCAGCTTGCTGAGCTTCGTATCAGCTGGTACCCACGGTAATGTGGTCTTTAATCTGCAAAACGCCTTGCTGAGGACTCTCATCCGAGCTCGTTCCCTCGCATTTGCTGCGTTTCTAGGCGCGCGGTTGTCCAATTCATCTTTGCTGTACTTTTCTTCAGAGACGAACTCGTCATCATCGACTTCGAGCGATGGTGTCGAGGCGCGACGTTTGCGTGGCATTTTCTGCAATCGTTACTATCACTGATCAGTCCTCTCGAATCTTCCAGCTGCGTTTCGAAATGTAGCTTTCTTGAACTTGGGGAATAATATTTCAGGCAAACTTTCGGAAGAATTATTAAAAAGATTGCAAAGAAGAATAAACAGTAGACGATATTATCTTTGAGTAAAAGAATATCAATGAACTTTCGATTATCACGTCGATTTGCACCTTTTAGCAAAATGCAAAGATTGTGAAATAAATATTCTTTCTTTCTGTAATTTTTTTCACGTCGAGAAGATCGAAGACGAAGAACACCTTGATTTCCTCACCTCGTTTCTTTTTCGATGGATTTCGTTTCTTCGTCAACTTGTTGGCATGTCACGATAGGTCGCGATGCTCACGCGAAACTAATTGTATCTGAAAATCCTCGACGAAGAGGAGTAAGCTGAGAGGGAAGAGATGAGTGAGTGGAAAGGGAGGAAAGGGAGGAAAGATTAGGTGGAGAAGAGGGAGATTTGAGACGCCCTGAAAATCGGGCGGAGCTTTCGAACATCGAAAGTTTCTTCCTTTGGCTTGGCCACGTCCTACTTCTTCGCTTTTCTTGGAGGTTCTCGTCCAATCGTCTGGTTCTGCGTCATCTGCAGCCACCTGGTCCATCCTTTCCTCTTTTATCTTACACTGAAACATACACGAACAACGCTTTTTCGGGCAAAATCGACCTTTGCTGCGTATGCTTCTCTTCCGGATATCCGCGACATTCTTCTGACAGATTGGTTTACAGATTCTTCCTCTTGTGGGTACTTAAATCATTTTAATTGTAAGTGTAAATTAATCCTCGTATGTTTTGACTTTATTATTCTGACAGAAATTAATTTCGATTACAAGATGATAGTGCTTTTTAATTTTTGGAGTCGTTCCTTAAACATTTGATTAATGAAATTCTTAATTACTTATATCAATTTTTATGGGAGATAGATTGTACTCACAAAGGAGTAATCTTCATTCATTTTGCACTAACTGAACATAGTAAGTCATCTAATTTTTTATGCTGTTTAGTTATAGTAAAAATTATTTTTCTAAGAATTTATTTTTTGCACTTTAAAAACAAGGAATATTGAGAAAATTAATTAAACGAACTTTTCTTCAAATTTTTTTGATTCCTTGTGATTATTTTAAAATACTTTGTATCGTTTTTTATGTACTTTAATTGTTTTAAGATGAACTACAAAATACTATTTCTTTTTGTGAATCTTAACTTCCACTACAGTTTATCGCCCTCCTCAGTTTTCTTCATTCAGACGTTCGCGTAGAAGGAAACGAGCATTTGATCTATTAATCCAGTTAAGATCCTTGTGAACAAGCTGTCATCCATTTCGTTGAAAGGAGGATTCGAAATGGATCCTGTAACACGAGGTTTGCGGTGACCTCGCTGACCCTACTTAACGTCTCGTAGAAGAAGCTGACTTATTGCTCGACAAATTCGTGAAAGCTCCTCCGCAATTCGACACCTTTCCATGTAATTGGCCACGTTCCCTTCTCGGTATGTCCATTAATAGATATCGACATATAAGGTTGAATTTCCAAAAATGATACAGAAGAATCAAGTTCTACAGTACATTCATTTCTATTAAATACTCAAAAGTATCGTATTTGAACTAATTCACGATTTTTAGAGCTTTTAAAATAATTGAACAAGAAATACTAAAACATCAATTAATTTTTAATAGTCAATCAAATACAATAATACAGTACTTAAAATTTCTAAAATATTTTTTTTATCAGTAGAATATGATAGTCTCATTTTTTAAATAGATTCATATAATTTGCAAAAAGAAGCGAAAATATTTTTAATTCTTGTTCAATTAATTAATATTCTTTTTAACAAAATATTTGTCATAGTGTATATGTTACATTTTTGATGGGATAAGTTCCATTATGATATGCATCTCGTTTCTAACTACTAGAATTTGTTTTCATTTAAAAAATCGTAAAATTTGACAAGGGTTGTTTTTGTTACAAATTTTTCAATTTCCTTCGATTAAAAGCCGATTACTAATTTTCCTCCTTTACCGACTTCAGCTAGGTTGTACGTGGTTCTCAAAGCCACCGTTTATAAACGTAGAGGGCGTTGAAATACTAATTGTGTTATGTGAAGTCGATATTACAGGCCATGTAACACAAAATTCCATAAAATGGTAGATCTATTTTACACCTTATCAATGGATTTCCATAATAAGTGGAAGCAGTTATTTATTCAAGTAAATGTAGATCTTATCAAATACAAGTAAATAATGAAAATATTTCTATATTTTTATAAAATTGTGAAATTTCTATCAGCCACTGTTATGTTAAAGTTCTCAGTTTTGCCGATGGCGGCGCTTGAGATGCACTTAAAAATGGCTAACAATGAAAGTCGAACGCATTTGCAAATCGGGAGTCGATTTGTACTCTTCGGTCGTTAATTTTTCGCGATCCCCTCACGTGTGTAGTATTATTTCTTTGATCTGTTTGCGAGAAGCATTAACGGGTTCGCTGGGCATTCATTGAATGTACAAAGAATAAGTGACAAACGATCAAATCAGAAGAACTTCCACAATACTTTGACGAAAGTTCCGGAAGGTGGTTCATCTAGCAACTGAATTTATTTATACGAAAGCCCGTGTTTTGTTGAGAAAATACGTAAGTTCTAAAATAACAAAGATCAATAACTAAATTTTTAGCTCACGGCTATTTGTGAAACTATACGCGTCAAAGAGGTTAGGATTTATATTTGTGTATAAAATATGAATTTGAACATTTTTTGTTTGCGCTTTTTTTTGACACATGAAATTGCTTCCGTCATTTGGTATAATATATAGTTTCAAAATTTTTAAGTTTATGATTTTGTAAATGTTTTCTTTCGAAAAATAGAAATAATCGAATTATTTCATAAGTGTTAATCAAAAATATATTAAAGTTTAATAACACAAGTGATAAAAATAAATATTATTTTATGACTGTAATGACCTAAATCCAGATAAGTATGAATTAAAATATATGAATAATGATTTTTATATCAGAAAAGACGAATATATAGTTTGCTAAAGAATTAAAAGTTTCTTCACTTAATTGCAATATTACTTTTTTGTTGTAGATACTTTATTAACTGAATTTTAGTTGAATATGACTGAAGAACACCAATTGCCTTCTGATTCTGATGAAGATGATGAAGATTATGTTCCTGATGGTGCAGACAGTGAGCCTGTTTCAGAAGTAGAGTCAGAAGGTGATGCTGAAAGTGGCCCTGAAGATGAAAATGATGAAAACAAAAGAGAAACCATTAAGAAGAGAGGAAGAAAAAAAGGAAAGGCTACTAAAACTAAAAGACGCAGAAAGTCAGAGAAAAGTTTAAATAAAGAATGTAAAGAAAAAGATGAAGAAGAAGAACCTGAAGAGAAAAAGAAACTTACAGAAGAGGAGGAAAAGAAAAGAGCTGACTCCCTCTGGGCTGATTTTATGAAAGATACATGTAAGTAATTTAAGTGCATCTTGTGTAACAACTTTTATACAAATCTGGTCTTAATATCATAATTTTATTTTTTACAGCAACTGTACCTAAACCCAAGATTCAAACCCCACAAGATTCAAAGAACAAACCAAAAGAAAAGTCACCACCTTTGGAAAAACCGAAAGTGGAAGAAAAAGTGAAAATAACTAAGGTTTATGAATTTGCTGGAGAAGAAGTAAAAGTTGAAAAGGAAGTGCCAATAGA